>NC_046657.1:182727639-182753488 GCF_010883055.1 Belonocnema kinseyi
ACAGGCGTCATTTGAAGGATCAGGCTCGACGAAAATGGTTCACATTAGTGAATACTAATGCCATCTCTTAGAATTTTCAGGTACTTATCAGACTGCCTAGTACAGTAGGACATCGTTCGTATAGCAAACTTGGGGCCGAGAACCTCGTTTGTGTCGCAAACGTCGCTTCTGGTTATTTTAGGGGCGTACTTAGGTAGCATGATTTATAAACACGAGGTCCGCTTTTTCGGTAGTAAAATTAAATATACCCATTATGTTATTCGTCAATTTGGCTACGAATGTCTTTTGGCTGAAAATTAATCTGCTTCACAAAATTTAATTATGACTTATTGTTAATTTTTAAATATTCATGATGAAGTAAAGGAACATTTCACTTTTATATAAAAGTAAGGACATGTAAAGCAATAAAATGCTGCATAATATGTGCCTAAGAAAAATGTACGTAAGAAAAATTTAATTCTGAAGTTTGTATCTGTACTTTGGAACCTTTTAATTTTACGAAAGAATATGTAAAGACATTAATTACATAATAATGTAAGTGATGAAGAAACTAATTAAATAATTAACTACTTAATTGACTATCAAAAGATAGTCTACATCTAAGAAACTTGAAAATAGGGTTGTTTCGCAATATTAGATAAAATATTTTTTAATACATACACTCAACTTCATCTTCTCCGCCCCAATAAACATTGGTGGTGATAAGGAGAATTTGACATAACCGACCTGTTTTCATTTCAAAGACTTGGACTTAACTGGAAGTTGAGTGTAATTGTAATCTAAAATCAAGGTGGGCTATACATTTTTTTCTGTTGAGTCATTCAACAGAAACAAGAATTATTAAAACTTGTGTGCGGTAAAACACTTATTCAAATTGGTGTCACGTGACGCAGAGGTTCTCATTATTATCAATGTGAAGTAGACATTATAGACTTTGTTATGAACCTTGTGTTCCGGACAAATGATAGCTTTAACTCAGCAAATATTCGCTTCTCGGTTGAATTGAACAAAACCTACTGCCTCATCTCTGTATTTTTCTCTTCCAGCCATACGGGTGTAACCGAAAGAAAATTTGTGCAAAAAAGTATCTTCATTCTTGACAATAACAAGAAATTCGATATCATATTAGCGAAGCATAACCTGTAAGGTCATAAGTTATCTAATGAAATCTTTTAAGAATACGTACGTTCATATACGGATAAAACTTATTTATATATCAAATAGAAAGTTCACGTATAGGGAAGATTGATAAATTATGACGGTAATTGTTAAACTAACGGTAATTGTTAGAAATTATAATAATTTGTCTATATATGCACTTACCGGATTACTTGCACTCCTCATATTTCTCCACTTACAGAGTCACAATCTGACCCCTTTGACGTCAGAGGGGCCCTCCAATCGTTAACGTGATAGAAAATTCCTATTTCTACATTAAATTAAGAATGGTAAACAATATGTAAAAAATATTTTATGGATGGTTTTAGAATTAGAATTTTATACACTATAAGATCCATTCATTAGAAAAGTGATATCTGACTTTGAAAACAACCATATTGTTTTGATAGATGACCACTCTTCTACACCACCACGAAGGTAGAGTGTATTTTATCAGTCAATCAATGAGTCAATTTAGTTTTTTCATCACTTGAATTATTATGTAATTAATTTGTTTACATTTTCTTTTATTATCAACAGTTAACAATAATTGTTTCCTTTGCTATGATTATTTGCTCAATTATTGGCACTCTCAACATAAGACAATAAAACGTTATAAAACTGATCCCTCTTATAATCTTTTTTTATAAATAATAAATAAGGAATGTAAAATCAGTTAATTTGTATTTTTTTCATTTAATTTCGAAAACGGATATTCTGGAAGTGATTTTCACAAATTAAATACATTAAATATACACATAATTGATAGAGTGAAGCGTATTATTTAAACATTTGTTGAACATTTGATTTTTTTACAAAAAAGGAGAAAAAGTGAACTTCTAATGAACTACAAATGCATGTACACCACCAAAATGCATAAATACGGTCGCAAAACATTTTCCAGTACATACAGAGTCTTCCGAATGGAAAGGGTCAAAGTTTTATGGCCATAACTCGTGACCTATATGAGCTAAAACTTTTTTTTTTTTTATTTTACGCAGAATTTAGTCATCTATAATTTATTTTCTTAGCGTTTTTCTGTAGAATGTGTACGAAACGAACAGTTTTGAAAAAACTTTTTTGGCTACAAATAGCTGAAAATAGCAAAAAAATTATGTTTTTTTTTTTAAGTCATAACTCTTGATCTATGAAGACTAGAAGATTTTTTTAAATTTATGCACAATTTCCTGCCAAACAACTTTTTCTCTGGAACCAGTTACATAGCTTCACCTAGAAGCGAAGTATTTGAGACAAAAACTGAACACGAGTAATTGGCCCTGAAAAATAGGTCAGAAGTGTTCAACTTTGTGAGGCTATAACTACTTTAAGTAAAGTTTTGAACCTTTTTTTTTTGTAAAATTAACAGCTCTAAAATTGAATAGGGCGGTTCAGTACGCAAACACGAACTTTGGAACTTTTTTCAAAAATATATCCGGGACGCACGGGTGTCATTTCTGGAAAACTTGGAATTTGAATCAGGATCCCTTAATAAACTGTTTTAGCACAAAAACGCGCATTATCTACTTAATACGGTGCAAAAATACCAGATGGCTGGACTATACCAAATGTCGGAAACAATTTTTCCATACTCTTTTAAAATGATCTTGTGTCAAATTGTCCCATGCATTTGCCAGTTTGTAGCAACAGTCCTTCAAGTTGAACTTTGTTATGAACTGAACAACTCCTTTTTTTTCTTTTTCAATTAAAAGTTCTCTTAAAAGACTTCTATACAGCCTTTATGTTTTCTCTATGAAGTCCTGGTCCATAGACTGTATGAGGACTGTAACGATTAGAGGCAGGTAATCGACCTAAAACAAATGTTTAACTATTTTTATAAATGTAAGGATAATAGTACTATGTCCTAAATGTAAAATAATGTTAAAATTTATATTAAAACGGTACTTTCCTGCACCTTTGGATCAGTGAAATTTAGAAAATCTTTGGAGATATGCGCGGTGCATTATCCAGCAGAAGAAGAATGTTTCTGTTAGTATTGTTACGAATGGTGGGCATACCTTGACGAACCAATCTGTGAAGATTTCTCTTTTCATCCACCCACTTTTTCAATCATTATATTCCACCGGCAATATTTTGACGTGCTTACAGCATCTGGGCTTCTTGGATTTCCTTATCAATAATAACGGAATTTTAATCATACCACTAGAATTAGCACAAGTGTCCAGTTATTTGATCTGTCAATGACTTCATACCTAGAGAAAAATTTTCTTTTTGAGTAGCTAAAGTTCTACTGGGTAGGGACTTCCAATTCCGGAATTCATCCCCTCCACTTACGACTACATCTTCTCGCTCCGTGTTCAGACGAGCTCGTGAGTCACGCGGCCACAGAACAGAAAGATTTGTAGAAAGTGGTGGGGCTGCATTTCTCGGGCTCACACCTAACCAGCAGTCCCACTCATTTTCCATATCACTTCTAGAATATGAACAGAACCCTAACTCCTATTTTGCTCTTCGCGAAAAGCAGTCGGCAATGTAGACTCCACCTATGAAGTTTCCTAGATTCAGCTTTGCACATCTACTTTTATGTAGAGAATTTGTTTTCGATTTTCAATTCATTTTAACTAACCAACAATTCTTTATGTAACAAAAAAAAACCTTTTTATAAATAATTACACATCTTGACCTTTTTTTTTACAAAAATACCCAAAAATTTAAAACCATTTTTACAGAAATTCACAGATAAATACAGTAAATTACAATGAAAACTACAGGAAAGTACAACTTTTTCTATTATGAGGACAAATTTTGTACGTTTTTTTGTATTTTACTATATATTGTATTTTCTATTTTCTATAAGAATTCACAAAAAAAGTACAACTGCAAGAATCTACAGGAATTTACAGAAATCCTATGTCGAAAAAGAAAAAACTTGTTAACTGCAAATAAAAATTGAACAATTAAGTATGATCTGATCACGGTTACTGAAATTAATAGATTCTAGAAGACACAGATTTTGTCGTTTGAAGTTGTAAAAACTGAACTGCAAATTAAAACACTCAAAGTAGAATAATTTTGTTTAACTATTAAAATTAAAGAATGTGGTATTTTCTGTCAAAAATGCAACTGGTTGAAAAATAATCTTTTTGGTTGAAAATTGAACTGTTTTGTTGAAAATATGTCTTTTTTCAAAAATAATTTATTATTTGAAATGATTTCCTAAGGTTTCGAGTCATATAAAAGATTTCAAAGTAAAAAATTTCATTTTTACAAGATTAAAACATATTAGAAATAATTTTAGTAAGTTGAAGGGATACATTGAATTAAACAAAATTCGTATTTTTAAACATTTTGCACAAAAAATTGAGATGTATTTTTTAGTTAGTTCTCTAATTATTAATTATTGAAGAGTTATTACAGAAAGCCACTATAAATATTAGTTGCTTTAATACTAAATGAATTTTACATTGACAATTTTAGAAGATGTTATTATAACTTAACTGAAAAGCGACACCATCGCATGCCAAAATGTCTAAAAGAATTGTAATCTAACTTAATTTTCACTCGGAACTATAAATTATTATAAATTAGAGTTGAAATAGATCCGAACTTTCAAGAACGACAGCACTGCATGAATTAGATTATTTAAGAATTAGTGCTTTTATTTAAGAATTTATATAAGAAAACTTTAAAAACGAATCGTTGTCACCGCTCTGTTTATAGACTATACTTTATATAGACATGCGTTATATAAATAAACATATACTTTATAATTTGAATTTTTATTATTATTAATATTCTGGGTTGAGACCCTCACAGCCCCTGATGCTTGGGTGATCCCTTTGCGTCCCCTTATAAACCTTAAAATCATGGCCCCAAAGCCCTCTCCAGAAGGAGAGGACCACAGCCACGCTGTTGGCTGGTATTTCAGACTCATTGATGAAGTACTTGCCTGTGAGTGTTACACGTTTCCCCGCAATTGCAGGGCAGTGACAGAATATGAGTAGAAGTCTCATTACCCTTTCCGCACAGACTCCAGAGGAGAGTTTCTTCAAGCCCTATCTTATATCTGTGATACCGGAGGTTTCCATGTCTTATAAACATTTCTGTTAGGACTTTGAATTCCTTCCTCCCGAGCTTGAATATTTTCTTCGTTCGATGAGGGTTTAGCTTTGAGCCCAAGAGTGTTTTAGCCTGTCTGCAGCCAGAGACCAAACCAACATATGGCAGGTCCATTCCACGTCTCAGTCGAGTGACCAGCCCTATAGGCGCGTTGTTGCTTGTGAAGAGGACTACATGACAATACCTAATCGCGGATATTTCTGTCCTCGAGTCTTTCCACTGTTTTTAGTAGGAAAGATGTGAAGCTAATTGGTCGGAAATCCTTGGGTGAAGTTTAACCGATCCTGTTTACCGGTCCTGTTTAACCGATCTGTGACTCAGGAATTTGCACAACTAGGAGATGTTTAATTCATCCAGCTGTGTCCTCTTGCTGAATCCTATCGTGCCTGACGATCCACCAGGACGCGGTCTTAAGTGACGGGTTGAATCACTCCAGTCGACGGAAGACCATAGGCGGGTCTACATGTTTACCTAAGATCCACGCGGTAGCCTTACCCATCCTCTGGAGCAACTCAACTCCACCCACCTTAAGAGATGCGCCTTCCCAAGGCCCTGTCTCGAACAAAGCCTAGCTATTTTCACTTCAAACGCCAGCTAACTTCACTTCATTGATTGCAGAGGGGAAAACAATGGATCAAGTGCATGGTATTCGGTCCATTTTTGCCCTATTTTGCTAATATCTTTGTAAAAACTAATTTGTTCCATATAAGTGTATTGGAAAAATAGTTTTTATTTGTAAAGAACTATTTAATGACATATGACATAATAAAATAATGATTATTATTATTAATTACAAAGGTATTACAGAAATATAGTGTTGTTCCATGCATTTAGTCCATTGTAGTCCCCTCAGATATCACCGAAGTGAAATTAGCTGATGGTTGAAGTGAAAATACCTAATGTGTTGTTACAGATTAATTCTAAAATCTAACAAATTTGCGAAACGTAATTTGAAATGGCTAGTGTCGATTTGCGGCTTGGTCAGGAAAACACATCGGGTGGTGCCTTACCCCTCCATGCTACTACCTTCTCCGCTTCCCATTGTTCTCCGTCGAACGGTCGACTCGCATTTCCCATGAATGTTCCTTTCACACTTTACACATATACATAAACTACTCTAATTTATTTATTAATTTATTAATTTTAAGCTACAGTTCATACATAATAATAATGAAATATTATTTAATCAAATATCTCAATAAAGTGAAATAAATATTGAAATTAGCTACATATTTCCCTCTCATACATTTCAGCTATTTATTTCACTTTAAACTAAACACAACTTTTTAATGAAACTTATTAAAATATTAATTTATATACGTACTGGTAAAACCGTTCGGGAAACCTGACGAACGTACTCAAACAGAGTTATGAATCCAACTTGGAATTTCAAAATTGCATCGATAAGGAATTGTTCTTTTTCGATGATTTCTTTCTTCTTTGTTGCTGCACTCCTTATTTTTATGTAGACTTTGAGCTGCATTTCTTTAAAAATCTTTATTGAATTGAAAATGTTTGGACTAGGCTTGTAAAATTCAGCGTTTAATTTTGAATGATACGTTTCACAACCGTTTGTTGTGCGCGTAGTTGTACGACAAAATTCAGCCCAAAGTTCAGGAGGGAAATTCGAATTGCTTGCTTCATAAGTTTTCCAAATATAATCCCAAAATTTATGAACTCGTTCATCTTCTGGCTTGATAGGCATGGGGTCTTCAGCGAAACATTTAACTACATGTATGGGAAGATTCAATTTTGTCACTTTCTGAAAAAAGCACGGTATGTAGGACAGATTGGACATTACAAAAAGAAAAAAGTGAATTTTAAAAGTTGGGTTAGATCTTAATGGTTCCCGATCATTCAAATATTAACGCAGATAGGCTCAGCTAGAATCAGGGGATTTAAAAAGATACGGACAAGGCGGAAATTTTGATATTCCTGACATATCTTCGAAGGGTTTGGATCATTTTTTGGATATTCAAGAGTACCATGTGACATTTCAAAAATTGCAATATCACATGTGGAACTTTTGAATATCCCTATAAAGCGGTCCAAAACATCAAATAGATATCTAGATTTCTGGCTTGATGTTATATCTTTTCGATATGTGGATTGAAAAAAGAGGGATAGTACCGTATTTACCCGCATATAAGCCGCACCTTTTTTTCGTTTTCAAGAGATTTGTATCCGATATAAGCAGCACACCAATTTTCGAGTCCCAATGTTTGCGTAAATACGGTATATAATTCAGTTCTAACTTTTTCTTAATATTAAGAATAATTGTATAGAAGAGAAGGTAAAGGGTTATGTCGCGCGCCAAGCGCTTTATTGCTTGTGTAAATATTTATATTTTTGAATACGTTTTTAAGGTTATTATCCTAATAATATATCCTTTTTATGTTTAGGCACCGACATCGATCGCGATCGCGCTCGCGTAGACACAAGTCCAGATCCCGAAGTCCTAGTCGCCGGAAGAAGAAATCCAGACGCTCAGAGCGAGAACGATCAAAAGAAGAGAGCGAATGATCTTAAATATTCTATTTAAGCATGCTATTTTAAATATCGATGAATTAAACAACTGCAGTCTCAAAAGCTGCATATAAAACATCAAGCTAAAGGATTGATTTAAACATATGTTCTTTTTTCTCCGATCTACAAACATATTTTAGGTGTACATAATATTTAGACAAACCGAGATACACTCAGCGCACCTTTATCGTCATCAACTCATTAGTATGTTTTAAATTTTTTATACTGCGGTCCCAAGAAGAAACATACATTTGTCACATTGTTACTTAGGTCATATTTTGTTTATTATAAGGAAATAAACATTAGCCTAAAAATCACTTTGTTAGCTTTTCCTTGATACAGTAGATTAGATATTACTTCGTTTATTTCTGATCTATTGGTATTGTGTTTAAGTTCCAAAAGAAGCCGGTAGCGGTTTTTTTCGTTTAAAGAATAATAATAATATGTATTCTTATGGCGCTCACCAACTCAAAAAGAGCTTTGCAGAACGTTGAAAAACGGGTGGCTCCTTATTTTGCAACCTTAAGGGCTCGAATTTCAGGAATGTAATAGAGTATATTGCTCTAAATATACACCAGAACCACGTGTTAGTAACCCGCGTTTTAGTAGTCCGCGGTTTCGTAATTCCTATAAATGCTGGTCCCTGTAGTTTCTCGGGGCAGGGAGAGAGCGTTTGCGACTGTCGCTTTGGAAGGGCTGCCATGCGCGAGTACTCAGTCCAATATATTGTGCAGTATCATGCATTCCAATTGGAATCGGTTTAGGCGGCCCTGACTGTTTACGTTTCTATTCCCCAGATTTAGTAAAAAAAGTCAGGGTGAGGCAACTCTCGGCACTGTTACTAAACCGAGAATTTGGTGTGACTTTATATTGACAAACTAGGTTCGTTTTTGGTGCACGTACACATGGAAAGGAATAAGAGTAAAAACGATCCGACTCCAATTTTGGCAAAATGTGAGCTTCTGATATCATCTTGTAACTTAGTGCCGTTAGATTCAAAACTTTTTTTTATAATCCTTAATTAAGGCATGTAAATCTGCGTTGAGTCGGCCGATAAGCGGCGCTACGATCGTCCTGTTCCACAAAAGCATTGAGTCAGATAGGGAAATTAAGAATTAATTAAAAATGAGAATATTCACGATTAGTTCAGTTTACGAAATTCATACTAATCGTTCTTTGATGTGTAATTGTTATTTGAAAAATGTTAAATATATTAAATTCTAATAAAAATTATTTAAAAATATGATTGTTAAAAGAGATATATGTCGTTGCATTTCATCAAGTACCTGCAGTGATATATAGCACTTGGATTTTAAGACATAAATTATTCTATATATATATTCTAAAGTATGATTTTCTTGAACTGAAATAATCGGGAATATTCTTATTTTTATATAATTATCAATTTCCCTACTTGACTCAATGCTTTCGTGGAACAGGATGATCGTAGCACCGACTATCCGTTGACAGATGTATTTCACCCGCCAGGCAGGCACTCAGAATTATAGGTTTTCCTCACTTATTCCACTTTCATGTGGAATATAAGTTTTTAAATTTTAATAAATTCAAGTCTGCCTCTCTAGAGTTAAATTATTTTAATTCACACGTTTATATAGATTTCTGTAATGCATTCTTTAACACTTTTAAATAAATTGTTAAAATACGAATAAATATAAATATCCAATATTTTTCGAATTTATAAGTTATAAAAAGATTTAGTAATAAAAAATAGGTTAAATAAATGCTTCTGTTTAATGTTACTAAGTCGATTTAGAGGAATAGGATTTGCACTTTTTCTGTTCCCGTTGGGGGATTTTTGGACGGAGGAGTAATCGCTTATTCATAGGACTCCAAATTCTTAATTTTTCTAAATGCAACGCTTATTACCGGCTACCTGCCCGCTGCCTGCTACTCACTTGATGAAACAGGGTACCCTTTGATAAAGTGGATAGAGAAGATCAGAGTTGGTAACAATTATACGATTATACAAAATAAATTACTATTATACATAACAAATTAAGAAAATTTCTGCATGGTATTTTTTGAATGCTGGCTATTTCCCAAATGACAACAAAAAAGTCGTAAAAATTAAAACTCGAAAATAATTTCAACAAATTATGAAAATAATCTCTCATTCTGGAATTATGAAAATTGAGCCTCTAATTTACAATTAAATTTCATTAAAGTTAATTAGTAGCTCACTGATTTAATGACATAAGCTTCAAATTTGAAATTAATTAGTTGTAAAATTCATTAAATTTCAGCTGCCAAATATTTAATTGTATACTATTTTAAGCATTCCTTTAAAATATTTTGTATTTCACATTACAGTTTAAAATTAGTTATTTAACTAAGCTCTGGTTTTAATGTATATTTAATCTCTCCCTTTTAGGGTTTGAGGGCCTCCGATCCCTGTACATTAAATTAAATTCAATCCTTAATCTAAGTTATCAGCAGCTTATCTTCTAATATTCCGCCTTACTTAAAATAAAATTAAATAATAACAAAAAATAATACTAGTAATACTAGTAATGAGCGATCTTCCAGGGCTCCCGTTTCCTCTTACCTTAAAAAATAAACATTTTCCACGATTTTCAATTTAAATTTTGCTTTTTAATTTCCTTTTTCAGGATCAACCGATCGGCTATGTCCTACTCTCTTGCTTTCCATTACTTCTTCCAATTTCTTCATCCACGTCGCTCGCTGTCCATTACCATCCAAAATCCATCTTACACACTCATCCACACTCAACTGCCCATTATTAATTAATTTATGATTAATACTATGAATAATTATTTGAATACATGTTATTTAAATTTATTATTATGTTTTCAAACATAAGGAGTTTCTATAATAATAATTAGAGTATGATCTTCAAATGAATATATGTATGTATAATATTTTTAATTGGAATCGTTGCAGAATAAAATTCTACTTCTTTCGATTCAGCTGAAAGACAATCTGAATTATTAGTTATCATTTTAATTTTTTATTCAAAGTTTAATGATAATTGATATTATTATATGTTTTATTCAAATCATTTAATACGATGCTTGAAACCTCCTGCGATGATGATGTAGGTATACAATTACGAGCGGCCACCAGTGTTGGAGGTGACAAGAGTCACTTCTGGATGCTTTCTTAGATCTGCCATCTGTCACTCCACGGGTTTTCAGTCGCTCGCTTCCAGACGATCAAGAAAGTTTCTTACCATGCGACATGTATTTAATAAAACCACCTTCTGAGCTACTGCCAATACCCTACTGACTCCTAAATGTTAGAGATGTTCAGTGCAACTTGCGTGCACATTGCCTGTAGCCGAAATATACAATGGGATGAAGAGATGCATAATTCACATTCCTCCATATGGTCTTTACTTCATCCCTTAACTCGCTATACTTGTGGATCTTGGTCGTATAGGTTGACTGCAAATTTTGGTTAAGCGGACAAGCAATGTCGATGATGTAGACTGTTCAACCTTTTTTTCTTGCATCACGATGTCAGGTCGATTGGCCCGGATGTAATGATCCGTTTGGAAAGTGACATCCCAATGTAAGATGTAATCTTCGCTTTCTAAAACGGGCATTGCAATGTATCTATAGAAGGGCATCCATTCTTTTAAAAGTCCTAGGTTTAGAGCAAGTTGTTGATGTATAATGCCCGCTACATCATTATGTCTGTGCGTATATTCTCTCTGAGCCATTACGACAGGCCTGTCCAGAGAGGGGAATTAGACTCAAATACCACATGCTTTAGCCATGAGAATCGTCATAACGACACGAAAAGCGACTTCTGACCTTAACCCCACCACCAATCTCCACTCGCTGCCGGAAAGGCTTCGTTGTTGTTCGTGGCGCGTGCCACGTGACGCACATTGCCGAATTCAATACTGCAGATAAGTTTTGAAGTAGATGCTTTAGGTTTAGGGCGACTAATGTGAAATGCAATATTTTTATTCTGTAAATGTAAGATGCAACTCGAACGAAAGAGAAATGTTTACTGATATCCTGAGCTTGAAACATTATATCTTTTTTCGACAGGAATATTATTTGATCAATATTGCAACAATTTCAAAATATGAATAGTTGATATGTTATTCTCTTACAAAAAAAGATGCTTTCTCAAACATTTAAAACGCTTCAAATTTACTAGATTTCTAGTAAAAATCTTTAACTTTTCAGAAAATAGACTAATTATTAAGCAAAAATTTGAATCATTAAGAAATCAGACAATTTTTTAACCACGAAAATCGAGTTTCTACCAAAAGATACGAATTTTCAACTCAAATGATGAACGTTGTACGAGAAAAGAAGATTAGTTCTTTAAATACACCAATGTTTAAACATAAATTGAATAGTAAAATTTAGAGACAATAATTGATTTAACAACTAACAAAACCATGCATTTTTTTTTACCGATTTTCAATAAATTAGAACAATTTTTACCCAAGTAGTTGAATTTAAAAATGGAAAATATGGATTCTCTTACAAAAAAGGCGATTTCTGAAACATTTAAAACCCTTTAAATATACTAGATTTTAAGCGAAAATCTTTAACTTGTAAGAAAATAGATTAATTATTAAGCAAAAGTTTGAATTATTAACAAATCAGACGATTTTTTAACCACGAAAATCGAGTTTCTACCAAAAAATACGAATTTTTAACTCAAATGATAAACGTTTTACGAGAAAAGAAGATTAGTTTTTTAAATACACCAATGTTTAAACAAAAATTGGATAGTCAAATTTAGAGACAAAAATTAACTCAACAACTAACAAAACAATGCATTTTTCACCGATTTTAAATAAATTAGAACAATTTCTACCCAAGTAGTTGAATTTTAAAATGGAAAATATGGATTCTCTTTTAAAAAATATCATGTACTTCCCTATTTGTAAAACTTATGCATTCTTTTACTGCTAATATATTAATTAACTAAATTCCAAATTACTTCATTTTATTTGAAATTCAGTCGCCCTAAGACACCTTCCGAAATACTATGTATCTACAGCACTGAATCCTCCCATCCATTTCAGAAACTGACCACAGCCGAACCTGAGTAAAGAGACTGGTGGTAGAACTAAAACATGTGTGGATTGAGTCGAACTCCCCTCTCTGGACAAGCCTCTATTACGCGACAGCCATCAAAAATGTGCTCGATGGATTCGTTGGTATCTCCATATAATCGGCACCGGTCAACCACGTTTTGATGTATCACGTGTTTGCGATAATTCCTGGTGCTGACAACCTTGTCCTGTATTGCAATGACGAATTCTTCCGTCTCTGGATACAGAACACTCTTACTAATTGCTCTATAGTTTTTTCCCTGATATTCGAGGCCCCATATCTGAGGAAAAATTTAAGGGTGTGTAGTCAAGATCCGCTTGACGGGTGGTACTGTAAAACGCAACATTTCGTTTGCTGTTAAAATAGTCTCGCAACTGTATAACTTGTGACTCACACAGTTTTTTGACATCTACAACGCATCCTACCCCCTAAATGTCGTTGTAGAACTACCCTTTCAATCGCCGAATTTCTGTGGTGCATTCGGTGCTTCGTCATTTCTACGCGAAAAATTCTGTTTAACTTTTCAAGGTCGGTGTTAGACCATTTTATGAGCCCGAAGGAGTACGTGAAGACAGGGATGGCATATGTGTTGATCGCCCTCATTTTTTTTGCCGAGTTGAGAAAATTCTTCATAATCAATCTGAGTCTCGTAGTGAAGGCAGTCGTTAGGCTTGTCTTCACTATCGTATGTTGAATACCCTTAGATTGAAGAATACCCAGGTATTTATATGAGTCGCCTTACAGCCATTGCCTCGATGTCATTTTCGAACTCGTTCTCTAACTCTGCGGTGCCTAATTCCCCTTTGATTAAATTCACTGTTCTACATTTATCTAGTCCAAACTCCATGTGGATATCATTAGAAGACTGCTGTGTGACATCAATCACTTGCTGCAGTTTCTGGGCTGAACTAGCGTACAGCTTCAGGTCATCCACGTAAAGAAGATGGGTCACTTAATGGCCATCCTCATTATCATGAATTCTGAACCCATGAGACATGCTGTTCAGTGTTTTGCTCAATGGGTTCAACGCTAAACAGAACCATAGTGCGCTGAAGGAGTTTCCTTGAACTATACCCTTCGTAAAGCATATTGATCTAGTTATCCTTGGTTTTCCATGGTTAAAGTACTTGATTCTTGTACCCCAGAGCCTCATCGGCAGGGAAGGAAACGCTTGCTTGTAGTCAATGTATGCCATGTGCA
Organism: Belonocnema kinseyi; assembly: GCF_010883055.1. Lineage (NCBI taxonomy): Eukaryota > Metazoa > Arthropoda > Insecta > Hymenoptera > Cynipidae > Belonocnema > Belonocnema kinseyi. Next base: position 182,741,667 of record NC_046657.1, read on the forward strand.
AGTTCCTTTGATGCTTACGAGCTTGAGTCATGGCAACAGCGTCTATAGTGAATAGATCTTTACAGCCTTGCAAGTTTTTACAACATCCTTTTTGTTCTTCTGTAAGAATGTCATTCTCATCGCAATGAGAATATACCTTATCTGTAATGATAGCTGTAAGACATTTATAAATTGTTGGAAGAAAGGCTATCGGTCGAAAGTCAGATGGATTTTGAGCATCTGGTTTTTTTGGCAACATATATGTAGTTCCCTGGAGCATAAAGCCTGGCATCAGATCTGGGTGTTCAATCATCTTCTGAAAACACCTTGCCAACGCAAGATGCACACTCGTCAGGTACTTGTACCAGAAGCTGTACACCATGTCTGGACCTGTAACTTTCCAATTACTTGTCCTTTTCAAGACCGCTGAAACATCTAAAGCTGTGATGTTTGTCAGTTGCTTTTCAGGGCTATTGCTTGCCCTTACTTCCTCCAGTTCGAACCACGCAGTGTCCAAATTGCATCTGCTCATTGTTCCAATCAAATCATTGTTCCAAAGTCAATCTTCCAATTGAGGGACTTCGGTGGCTTGCTGGTTATTTGGCTTCACTCTCAGTTCACGATATAACCTTCTTTCATCTGTCTGAAACTTTTGATTTTGTCTCCTACGTGAACTGTTTTTCCTGTACCGACGCAGTCTGGCAGTAAAAAAATCAAGTCTCTGTCGTTGAGAGTCTAAAATTTCATCCAACATTGCTGGTGTTAATGCCTCGATGTGCCGAGGGTGGATGATTTTGGTAACATGGTTTATCAGCTTTCTGGTTATATTTCCTTTTTTATATTGAGTTAATCGACCCAATTTACACCTTACTTTGCTGACATTCATATCCAACCTGATCTTCCATGGTGGATCTCGATCCCTTGCTGGGACAAAAACTGCATTTTCAGGCCTAGTTTTCCGGCCCAGCGTTGTAAGGGTTGCCACAACTGCACAGTATACAAGGTTTTGCACCTCTAACGCAGTTTGTGCTACGTTCAAATACGTAGGTAAAACCCTGCTGTCGAGATGTGCTATTAGTGCACGTAGATCATTTGTGATGTTCATTTTGGGCAGAGAATGCTTTAGTGTTGGTTCTACATATCTGAACTCTAGTAAAGTATGACCCAAATTCCTTTCAAGGTGCTGTAGTTTTTCTGGGATTACCCTATCCACAACATCGTTAGTAATATCCGCATGTGGTTCTAATGGGTACGGTCCATGATGTTCATTATCCCTAGCACCTATGCCTTCAGCATCAATCAAGTCTTCGTTTTCTACATCTTCTAAGGAGAGTTCATCAATAGGGAGCTGCTGTTGCATTTCCAACTTGATAACAGCTATTTCAACAGCCGAAAGCAGTCTGTTTACAGATATTGAGCGTTTTTGATCTGCCAGATTCTGCTAATTTATTTTTGTGGCTAGCTCTGGGTATTTAAGTAAGAAGAGTCTATGATGTTCTCTCCTCACGCTTTGCCCACATTTCTCTGCGAAAAAATAAAGGCGTATAACATCTCTGTTCATATGGCATGTCCATTTTCGTCGCTTTTTTGGTTGCTGAACTTCTGCCTCTGGTTGTATAAGGCCTTCTACCTCTGGAGGATGTGGTGGTGTTAGATTATCAATAGGTTGAGGAAGAATGTGAATTTTTGTCACAAGCTTAAGATGGTTACTGCCCAACATGTCGAAGGCATTTTTGGTTATAATTGGATTTTATTTTTGATCATTAAACACGGGGCTGTCCCGGTATATATCATCAGTCATGGACGCATTTTTATAATGCAATCAAGTGATCTGATGAGAGCATTGTGGCCCGACATATTGAACAAAGCCTGGTTTTTAACCTATCATTGATGGACTGGGTTGCAGTCAAGCAACGGTAAAAAGTTTAAAAAATATATAAGACGTATAATGCCTGTTGACTGCTACTTACAGGCGATGCGTTTGAAGTGTAGCAGTCAACAGGCGTTATACGTCTTATATTTTTTTTCAACTTTTTACCGTTGCAAGTAATTAAAGTATCAAAAGAAAAAAAGAAATTTGTAACTGTTTAGTGTTCAATCCAAAAAGATGACGGGCCCCTTAATATGTAGTCCTGCAATGTGTTTCCTTCCCTTTCCTTTTCCTAGTGTCTCTCTTTCTCTTCGTAGTGTATCGCGATGGTGGGTAGCGTGTAGAGTTCGCAGTGAAGAATCTTGTTCGCATCTTGTTGAAGAAGACTGTACCGCCAGCGCTCGACGCGGCCGAAACAATAGACCCCCCGCAGGCTGGGTTAAGGGGCTGGATGGGAACCCTATGATAGCTTTTACCCACTATTTTTGCTAATTAGTCTATTGTAGCGGCTCCTAAACAATTTTCATATTTTGGTGTGCATTGTTTGTTGCAAGCTAGTTCTGCCGTAGCGATGGTCTTATCAATAGTTTTAATTATCTTCCATTTTTCGTGAAATAGGTGTAACTTGGAGATCATTTCGATGGACACGTTTCCTTGTATTCTTTCAAAGTATAGTTAACACTGATCATCGGTGCTAGTGCTAGCAGGAGGGTCCAAAAGGGTGTCATCGCCTACGAAATAAGGCATTACTTGGTTTATATGGATTCTAATTATTTTATCCTTGTTTCTAATTCTTAAGTTGTTATTGTCTAAATAGTCTACTACTTCGAATGGTCCTTTCCATGAATGGTCTAACTTGTTCTGTTTAGTGTTATAAAATATTTTGACGGTGTCTCCACTTTTTTATAAGGTATGCTTGTGTGCTATATTTTCATCGAGTCTTTTCTTTGTTTTTTCGGTTTCAATTTCTATTCTTTCTCGAACTTTTCTCAGGTGTTCTTCATGTTTCCTTTTCCACTTTCTAATGAGTTCAGGGTGCGTTAGCGTTGGTGTGTGGATGATTGAGGATGGAATGTTGGCTTCTCTCCCGAACATGAGTTCAGAGGGTGTTGGGCTCGTTGTTTGGTTTCTCATGGTATTGATGGCAAAATTGATGAATTTTAGGTTATCATCCCAATCATTGTTGCGTTCGGAGATGCTGGTTTTGATTAAATTTCCCAAGGTTGAGTGCATTCTTTGAATGTTACCGTTAGACTGTGGGTGGAATGCAGTGGTTTTAACATGTGTTATTTTTAGGGCTTCTTCAAATTGCTGCATCATTTCGGAAAGAAAGTTTTGGCCTTGATCTGTAAGTATTGTTTTAGATGCTCCGATGATGTAGATATAGTGCTCGAGTAATCCTTCAATTATCGAGCTAGTGGTTTCGTTCGCTATTGGTTTCAATACGGTATAACTGGATAATCGATTTTTTGTTTATTGTCTCGTCAATGAGCCAACCCAGCTTTCTCAACCAGTCTTCTTCGTTGAACTTTGACATGTCTTCTTTATTTATGGTTTTCCAGAGTTTTCCTACCGCGTTAGGTTTCGTTTTGACCTTTCCTTGCGTTGGGTTCAGTTGCCAAGTCTAATAACTCATCGTATAGGTCATCCTTGAGGCAGTTTCTTGGGTTTTCTTGTTCGATGGTTTCCTCTTGTTCGTTAGGGTTGTCAGGGTTTTCTGGTTGATCTTGTTTTTTAATTATTACTCTCTTAGTATTTCTTCTTTAGTGATTCTGGGACCTTTAATTGGGGTGCCCAAGATTTTTCGTGTCGAGATGTTCATTTTTGTCAGAGGTGGGAGTTATGTCTATTCCTTCCAATGCTTGTTGTAAGAGCTCGCTACTCCGTAGAGGGAATAATCTTGAGAGGCAGTCAGCCACTTTATTTTATTTTCCTTTTGCATATTCGATTTCATATATGTACTCTTCGAGACCCAGCATCCATCTGAGCAATCTCGAGCTAGGATCTTTAACATCATGTAGCCAGATAAGTGCCTCGTGATCTGTTTGAATCGTAAATTTCTTTCCTAACAGGTACTGTCGAGGTCTTTCCATGGCCCACTCTACTGCGAGGAGTTCTTTCTCTGAGGTGCTGTAATTTTCTTCTGCCTTGTTCAAGGTTCTACTTATAAATAGGCAGGGGTGTCCATATTGGGAGAGCACTGCGCCGAGGCCCTGGTTTGATGCATCCGTGGTCAATGTGAATTTTTCTTTGAAATTCGAGAATATCAGTACGGGTGCCTTTGTCAGGGCAATTTTTAAAGGTTTTAAATGCTTCTGCGCATCGGTGTGTCCAGTCTGGCTATCGCGGAGAAGTTCTCTATAAATTTCCTATAATACCCTGCTAGTCCGAGGAATGATTGAACATATTTGGGTGTTTTTAGTTGTTTAAATTCTTTGATTGCTTGGATTTTTACGGGGTTCGGTTTCACTCCTTCTGCTGTGATGAGCTGGTCCAGGTATTCTAATTCTGGTCTTAAATATTCACACTTTGATGGTTCTAATTTTAAGCCTAGATGTTTTACTCTGTCTAATACTTTTACCAGGTTATCGTTGTGCTCTTTTAACGTTTAACTGAATACTACGATGTCGTCGATATATACAAAGCAAACTTTTCCTATCAGGCCTCAAAATGCGTTGTCCATCATTCTTTGGAAAGTTGCTGGACTGTTCTTTAAACCAAACAGTAGCCTATTATACTCAAAGTGACCTTAACTCGTTGAGAAGGCCGTGTATTTTTTTGATTCTTCTTGCATCGGTATTTGGTGGAACCATGCACTCATGTCGAATGCTGAGAAAACTTTGCTGATCCGAGTTGGTCCAATATATCGTCTATGTCCGGTAAGGGGTAAGCGTCTTGATCCGCATCCTTATTCATCTGTCGGTAGTCTATTACCAATTGTAAGCTTTCCTCCTTTTTTGGGCACAATCCATATTGGTGATTTGGATGGTGATTGGGAGTTTCTTATAATTCCTTTCCGGAGTAATTCCTGTGTGTGCTTTTGCGCGAATTCCTTATGGGCTTCTGGCAGTTTGTGAGATCTTAAGTTTATTATTTTGCCCGTGTTAAAGATGATCTTACGTTCCGTTAGATCGGTGCACGGTAAGGGGTCTCCTTCTAACGTGAATACGTCTACGTAATGAAGTCGGATTTTTTTACTTGTTCTTTGATTTCTGGTTCTTTGTGGATTAGGTTCAATTTATCTTGCAGTTTCTTAATGCGTTCCATGTAATGATGATGGGTAGAATTATTAGTTCTATCATCCTCTTTTTGTTCTGAAACTACGACCCGTATTTTTATAGATGCTATTCTTTCAAATGGAATTGTTTGAAGGATTTTGGCTGGTGTTTTTTCATAATTATGGTATGGTATGATTAGTTCTTTATTAGAAATAGTGTATATACCATCGGGGACCGCTTTTTGTCCTTCTATCCATACTGTTTGGTCCTCCTCAGCTGCCATCGTTATTTTGCAAATTTTGGTTGTGTTTCCGGATATATAATCACCTTCGAAATGTAGTGGTAGTTTGTATTTGTCAATAACAAGGTAATTTCGAGTTATGGCATACCTTGGATATTTGTGGAAAAAAGGTAAACCTATTATACCATCTTCTATCATAGGGAAATTGTCTTCTATTACATGGAACAATTGTTTTCTTCCCCAGTAGATTAGGTATGTTGCTTCTGATGATTCATGATGGTCATCTCCCATGGAAAATTATTTGTTGTATTTAAATGTTTTTTGGTCCGGTTGTAGAAAGTTTCGTTTAATTAAATTGATGGCTGCTCCGCTATCTACTAATAGTCTGTAAATTGTTCCGTCTCTTCGTTTTCCATGGATTGATTGTAGTCTTCGCAAAGTTTTGACACTCTGCTTGTTCCTCGTATTGGTTCTGCTCTGCTATCTCTTCTTCTGTCATTTCCACTTGTTCTAAATATTCTTCTTGATTTTCCTGAATTGTCTTGATTTGTGGAGGTCGATTTTGTGCTGAGCCTGGGTGAAAACACTGCTGTTTACTATAACATTGGGAGGCGAAATGTCCGATTTTGTCGCACATATGGCAACTCATTTTAGATCTTTCGGCTAGCGGGAGGTTCGCGTTTGGTACCTTGGGCTGATTTGGTGTCGTTGAAATTTCAGTGGTTGTCTAGGCACTTGGCTTTGTCGAGGCAGTTGGCTTTGTATTAGTATCCTATCTTTATTTTTTTCTCTTTGCCAAGCCTCTACTTCTAGGGTTTCCTGGAATGCTTTAGTCAGGGTCGCGGGTCTCATGGGTCTAACTTGTGATGATATATCATCCTTTAAATTCATTACAAATCTTTTAATCGCGCTGTTTTTTTGTATTTTTAGAGCCATTTTCCTTTCCGCCCTAGATGGATACTCTGCCTGCTTGTTCGGCATAGTCTTTAATTTTTTCAGCTACCACAAAATCGAGCAGTGAGCCTGGGTTGTCACAGCGAAAACGGGCACTTTTTACGCTTTTATCCAGTCGTTAATATCGGCATCATTGGTTCCATTCAGGATTTTTATTGTTCTGATCATATCCTTCACTGGTGAGAAGAAAGTGATTGCAGGAGCTGTTCTAATTGCCAGCTCATTGGGCTGTTCTGTTGCCATACTCCTTAGTAGTTGTGGATTCGTGAGTGCGGGTTTCTGTCTGTTTTCCGGCGCAGGACAGTTATAAGGTCGTAAGGGTTGCTGTTTTATTCCTATTCAAGACATTTTATTTTTTAAATTTTTGGAATCTGAATCGTCGTCCGTGATGAGTGCTGAGTTTCTTGCTACTTACTTAATTTCTCTTCTCCTACTGTGATTCTCTTCGTTAAGTGAGCTAAGTTCTTTCTTCATTCTGGTATTCTCGAGTTTTAATTCTCGCATTTCCAATCGTAATTACTGGATAGGATCCAAGTTTAAAAAAGAATCAGATGCTATGTAGGTCGGCGATGTTGCTCTCGATTGAGCTAGAGTTTTGTTGGGGGAGGTCATTGCTCTGTGGAATAAAGGTAACAAGTCGCGCGATAATGAGTCAGAAGTGGTGTCAGTATCGTCTGCACCGTACGCTGCACTGACTTTATACGTCGCGTTTGCCAGCGTAAGAGCTTATCTCGCTTTTGTTATCTAATATGCGTCTGGGAATGTGCTTCCGTTGGACTTGAAGTCCTTTAGTACAATGGAATGCAAGGATATCGTCTAATACAATTTCTCTGATTCCAAAGTAATTTTTTATTTTTTTTTTTTTAGGAAAGGCAGTGCTCTGGAGCACCAGGAGATTACCTTACACTAATCTTGAAACTCTGCATCGCCGAATGTTGAACTATTTATTTTCAGTTTCGCATTCGTCTCCTTCCGCAGACAGCAAGGAGGACTTACACTCTTCAACATTAGCTTTTACGATTTGTACCTATTTATGTGCTAAGTCAAAAATTTACAGTGATTCACTTTTACAAAAATCTTGTCGAGGTCCGTGAATATGCGATGTCGATTATCTGAAGTGGTGATCGGCCTGCTGACGTATCTGCTGGCGTATGGAATTTGTTACTTCCAGTGTTACTCAGTTCTTCTTACTGCTTCTGGTTAACGGGATTATCCGTAGAATAATACCGGAGTTCTAGTGTCTAGTGAATTTTGTAAAATTCCTTTTTCCTCTTTCCAGGTGTCGTTGCGGATCAGTTTTATGTGAAATCTCTTTAATGATTTCGTAAAATCGAAGAAGTCGAAAAGCTGATCCTGGCAGGATCGCCAATAATGTTATGCGGTATTTTTGTAACTGACTTTTTTTGTGTGAGCTTGAAGTCAATCTCTGACTTCAAGCGCTTTATTAGTATATATTGATACAAACTTAGAACTGGCTCCTCGGCACGAGGTAGCGCTTTATATATGCTAATTAGACGTAGAGTGGGGTTAAATATCTGTGCTTAAGAAAGAAATAGAATTCAAGTAAATGCATTTACTTGGTGTTAAGAATGATTTTTTTTCAGCGTAGTTAAAAAATTGATTTAATCGTTCAATTTTTAATGTTCCGAACTGAAATTTGCTTGAAATAATATCAGTTTAAACCTTAAAAATAATAGCGTAATTTATATTTTTAACCAGAAATATCTAAAATGTTAAAGTCATAAAAATTTTTAATTGGTAATTACGTATTTTAACATAATTTGATAAGAAAAACTGTAAAATTGAAAGGTGTGAAAAGTTTGTATTTTATACGTATGAATTATTCAGCGTTTGAATGAAATATTTCTGAATTAAAAATTTGTCAAGTTTCACTTTTAAAAGTTTAGAATTCAAAAGAATTCCACCTCAAATAAATCATTTTCAGATTTAAAAGTTTGAATTTTCTAATTTCATCCTGAATTTTTAATCGGAACAGGAAATATTTAAAAGCAATTGTATGTATTTCTGAATTAAGTCAGAGATTTTTGGAAAAAATTATAATTCAGATCTGGGACAAGGAATTGTACAAAATAATTAAAATTTTGAGTTAGGACATGCAAATTTTAAAAAAGAAGTATAATCAGGGTACATTATAATAGAATTAATATAATATATAATATCATATTATAATTACAATAATATTATCTCAACAGATATTAATATTAACTTTAATATTAATTAGCTGTAAATGATAGTGCTAGAGTTTTAAGCGTTCGAAGTCGAATTTATCTATTAAACCGAAAAAATTTAAATAGCCTTTCAAAATTAGAAAATTTATTAATGATAATCATTTGAAATAAAACAATTACAAATTATATGTACTAACAAGTGCACAATTTTGTATTAACACTTTTTAAAATTGGTAGCAATTTTAAACCTTAAAAATCGAAGTCCCAAGTAGTTCTGAAAAAAGTATAATATGACCAAATTCTAGGAAGCTATAGTTTGTAATTGTTTTATTCCAAATGATTCTCATAACCAAATTTTATAATTTCGAAAGTCCGGAGGCTATTTAAACTTTTTTGGTTTAATAGATAAATCAAACGCTTAGAAACTCCAGCACAATCATTCACAGCTAATTAATATAAATATTAATATAATTATAATATCGAAGAAAATAGGGATATAGAGGAGTAATACAATCTAAGGACAAGAGGATCTGTAATATAGACACCGAAATATGTAATGATGTAATGATTTCATTATTATCTGTTATAATATGCAAAAAAATATTAATCACGGTATTAAAGTATTATACGCATAAAATTATTTTCTGCGAATTTTTTTGAAATTAGGAAAGTAGATTTATTTGAGCGTTATCTGAAGTTTGGTCTAGTTATAAAAGGGCTGACCATTTAGAAGTTGAGATAAGTAATATCTAAAATCGCATCTTGTGCACGTGTGGCCTATCCCAAGGCATTGAGAATGTAACATATTTTAGCATAACGCCTAAACCGTTCTGACAATTTTTTTTCAAAAACTGAGACACGGTAGAAAGACGCAATGCAGAGATTCTGTGAAAATTTCAGAATTTGTATCCACTTCGTTTATGAAGTAGAGCCCTGAAAGTATGAGAAAACAGAGAGGTCCGATAGGTTAGACACTCTCAAATGCATTGAGTTGATCGACATAAAGTTGGAGCATCTTCAATTGTTCTTCGCATGGACAGCTCTTTTTCTGAATTCATGCATATAATGCCTTAATATTCTGATATTGCATATATATTTTTATTTCTAAATTGTTAGAAATATTTAAATGTCATTAAAATCGATAATATAATCATTAATAATATTGGTATATATTTATGCATAGTACTATTAATATTTATATCATTTATATTTTATACTTCAAATAACGTAACCTCAAAATATGCGCATATAAAGAGGCGCGCGAAGTATTCAAACCATGAAAATCACTAGCATTGAAACCTGGAAATATTAAAATCCCAATCTCTTGATTATATTTCAAAGCGGATAGAGATATAAATAAAACCGCCGAAGTTTTGCGACCGGCAATCGGGCACCTTCGAATTTTAAAATTCAGAAGAGCAGAAATGGATTGCGCGCACAACGCAGTCATATATATCGTCTCCTACTATATTCACATGGACACAGCCCTGAAATAGGATTGGACCACATCTCGTTTCAGATCTGGGATTACTGCTTTTCGCCAGTGTCAGTTGCTGCCGGGCTGCATAGTTGCCATTACTGTTCTCGCCATTACTTTTTTTGTCAAAAGTCCACGTTTTGAGACCCCCTGAATCCGAAAAACAGGTTTTTACCAATGTGTCTGTCTGTCCCTCCGTGGGTGGTTTTTTTGTTAGCACGATAACTTTCGAAACAATTGACTGATGGATTTCCTTTGGTAAATTTTTTTACTATCTTAAAATGAGGGTCAAGTTCGTTAGACAGCCATTTTGGATACAAATTCAAAAAGTGAGCGTATTTTAAAAATTTTTAAGACCACTTTTCTCAAAATTCAATAATTTTCTGTACGAATATTCATGTATTCTGATGTATGATATATTCATATATGAATATAAATTCATATATTCTGTACAGACACCTTCGTAAAAATAGTTTTTTCTGACTCAGAGACTGTCAAAACGTGGAGATTTCAGGACAACCGACCATGCCAGATTTTACACAAAACCAATAAAATAATCTTGTCATCCCCATTTAAAGTTCTTTTAGGCAGATCGTGATCCTTTATAAAATTCTGAGGACGTCTTGAGGTTGTCCTCAGGACATCCTTGATAACACCCTGTGGACGTCCGTAAGTCGTACTCAGGACATCATTGATAACATCCTGAGGACGTCCGTAGGTTGTCCTCTGTACATTCTCGGTAACATTCTGAGGAAGTCCTTAGGAGGTTATCAAGGAGTGACAAAATTATTGTATTGGTTTTGTGTAGAATCTGACATGGACGTTTTTTATCAAATCTCCGCGTTTTGAGACTGCCAGAGTCAGAAAAAAATGTTTTTATGAAAGTGTCTGTCTGTAGTATTGTGTTTTTTGGCATACTTTTTCAGGGCCCCAAAAGAAAGAGCGAGTTCGTTAACCAGCCATTTTGTATAAAAACTCAATGACTGAGCACATTTTCAAAATCTTCGAAACCATGTTTTTTTCAGGTTTGGAAATTCTATTTACGGTTGTTCATAGTACTTTGAAACACGAACAATTTATTCATATGACTTTTTTCAATAAAATCAAAATTGTCAGAGTTATAGCATTTCCAAAATCCTAAAAAACAAACGAAAATTAACATTTAAAGCCAAACAACGCATGATATGAAAAAAGTCAGGAGTAAATAAATGGTTCTTTCGGGGAGCCTTACAACGTTATCATAACAACTTTTTTTTGCATAACAACTTTTGAAAATTCCATGTATGGTTTTCCGTAGTGCTCAGAAACACGAACAATTTATCTCGACGACTTTTTTTGATAAAAGTAAAATTATTAAAGTTATATCATTTTCAAATCCCCAAAAAACAAACGATAACACAGCCACACACAAAAAAAGTGTGCGGATTTGGTAACAAGACAGACGTAATCCTATGGATTTTGGGGCGTTAAATTCAAATTCGGTATCAAAAATCACCCATTACGTCATGGTTGAGCCATAACCTCAAAAAATGACGAAAAATCATGCACTGAGGCAAATAAATTTCAAAATAATGCCAGTGATGCAAATTTTCACTTCAAAAACATGTCGACAACTGTGCAGGATCAACCCTTGCCTGATATCAACTTATTTAACATAACTTTACCCAACAGAACCTGACCTCACCTAACCTGAATTAACAGAAATTTATTGAACTACACGTAAAGCTCTGGAAGCATATTTTCCCAGTAGCAAATGTGTGCTATATCCAATGGGTCAACTCAAGCCTAACCCAGAAATAAATCTAACCTAGCCTAACCTAACCTAACCTCACGAAACACAATTAAACTGATTGTGTTGTCCCGTTGTGTTTGCGGTACCGTTTGAATCAGCTTG
>NC_046657.1:182753588-182757427 GCF_010883055.1 Belonocnema kinseyi
GTTGGCCTAATATCATTGTTATGATTTTGAGATCACCACATATTTGCCATTTGTGATTCGTGCAATTAACTTTTTCAAGAAGCATTTTAACATTGTTATATTATTCTTTGATGACCGCTGAGTGAGCTATAGGGATAGTAGCGTAAGTATTCGTGTTATGCAGTAAAACAGCCTTAATGCTGCGTTTTGACGAATTAATGAAAAGTCGCCATTCTTCGTCTCTGTACACATTTTTCTTCAAGTGGTTTATTAGTCCGTTAACGTCTGTGTAGTACACTAAATACGTCTCTTCGTCTTTAACGAAAAAATTTCTGAATTCTTTGTCCCTGTCGCGATAGAATGAAACTTTTGTCTTTGGCTCTAGAAGATTACTTCTTTTTAGAAATGAAGCGGCCAATTCAGCGCCGTCTTTCGGTAATCCAAGATCTCTAATAAAATCATTCTGTGTACACATTAATGTGCGAAATGTTTTTTTTATTTTTGGCGTTGAACCCTTTGACGGAATTCATGCAGAAGTAGCAGTCCTTTGCAATAACGGGGTTTTCCATGTGGTTGGTGTAGAGTACTTGCGGTACTTTTCGTTGTTTGAATTTTTTAGACGATACAAAATAAGTCTGCAGGAGTTGCAAATGACGTGAGGAACGTCTTTTGTTTCTTGCTGCAGCAATTTACGGTTAAAAAACTTTTCGTAAAGACTTTTCACTTCCTCGTCGATTGATTTTCACAAACTGCTCACTTCATATTTACTGCAAATGTAACAGAATGAATCTGAGCTATTCTTACAGACATGCGATTGAGAAATGCTCGCGGTTTTTTTCCTTGTAGCATGAGACTCTACACCAACCAAGTGATCCATTGATGAAGAGCTACGGTTGCATGATGACGACGTCGGAGAGCCCACTTGCCCACCCTGACCAGACGCCGATACTGGGGTTTTTCCCTGCATCGTAATACACTTTTTACCTGTGTCTGCCATGACGGCATGAACGCCGTCTACTCAGGGACTCTGCCATTGCGGATCCGTTGCCCACCGTCACCACGTGGAGGTGCCCTGGTTACAGACACAGGTGAATAATGCTAGCAACAAGCGGTTACGAAAGTCCAGACATTTACTGCTATTAATGTCAAAATATGAAAGTACGCAAGAACAGGGTTGCCAGCGTAATCGGTCAGGTTTTGTTAGGTTAGGATAGGTTAAACCTCTATGTAGGTTAATCCGAAGCTGAATGAAACGGTACCGCAAACACAACGGGACAACACAATCAGTTTAATTGTATTTCGTAAGGTTAGGTTAGGTTAGGCTAGTATAGATTTATTCCTAGGTTAGGCTCGAGTTGACCCATTCGATGTAGCACACATTTGTGCATGATTTTTCGTTATTTTTTGAGGTTATGGCTCAACCATGAGGTGATCAGTGATTTTTGATATCGAATTTGAATTCAGCGCCCCAAAAGCCATAGGAATACGTGTGTCTTGTTACCAGATCCGCATACTTTTTTTGTGTGGCTGTGTAATCACATTATACTAACAATGTCGAAGGACATATAAAGACGTTTCTAGGACGTCCTTTTGATGTCCTGGTGCCCACAGAGAGGTCTTTCACTTTTTAGCGTGAAAAAATAATCATGTCTCTTATATGTCTTTTTGGGGCGTCTTTAGGACCAGCCCTGTGGACATCTTTGTGACAACTTTAGGCCAGACATAGAACGTCTTTAGGACGTCCTAAAGTTGTCTTTATAACGACCCTGGGACTTAGACGCCAATGTCCAAGAATGTCCCAGGACATTTAAAGACGTCCTAAGGACGTCTTTAGAATGTTACGGTGCCCACTGGGCTGTAAGAAAATTGTGACCGAACTGTTCTAGAACAAAAAGGTAACAGTGTTCTAGAACACTGTGACAAAATTGTGACAGAACTGTTCTCGAAATATGTGACAGCACGGTTCTGTAACAGTTCCTATGGTATTGTTCTAGAATAAACTGATCACAGACGTTCTATAATATTTCTTCGAGCCTTTTCTAGAACTGCTCCGTAATAGTGTTGTATCGAAGTTCTAGAACCCTGTTAGAAGTGTGTTCTAGAACAAATTAGGAACAAAGATTAATAACTGTTCCAGAACACTTGTTACGTAATTGTTCTAGAACTGACCAATCACAGAAGTTCTGTAACATTTGTTTAAAGTTTGTTCTAGAACTGTGCAGTAATAGGGTTTTATCGAAGTTCTAGAACCCTCTTACAAATGTGTTCTAGAATAAATCAAGAAAAAAATAAGATCTGTTACTGAATAGTTCTAGCACTAACGTTCTAGCATTCATGTTTTAGTACTAATGACAACCTTTTGTGCCGTCCGAATGTTAGTTCGTCGTTCTCTCGAAAACTATTACATTGAATTCCTTAAATTAAATAATGAAATAACGCGCAGTTTTGCAATTAGAATTGAAGAATAATAATATTCTTTAGCAGAACACAAATAAACATTTATGAAAGAATTAATACGTTTTTAATAATGAAATTGTATTAATATAAACAAAAATATATTTTTTATCGAAGATCATAGAATAACATATTGAAACACATTAAGAGCACGTGCACTGAGTTCTAAGTGAATAAGTATACAAATTTAGTGGGCAAATTAATCGATCACATCTTTACGATATCATTACGTCGTGGGCAAGACCACCTATGCCCGTGCGGTTGAGACATATTTGCGAGATTAAAATGTGTTAGAGATATTTAAAGATAACCTCACCATACGGACATACATATTCATCGCGACATCGTAAAAATGTCGTAAGGACGTTCTCCAATTTTTTGCCTCGTGGGAAGTTGTATAAAAATATTTAAATTTATAATTTGATGTATCCGAAAGACATTCTGGGGCATTTTTCGACATTTGAAAATTATTTCAACACATTCAAAATAGTTTGGCCAAAAACTATGATGAAAAAAGTAAGAAAGAAAAAGATAAATGAAGACAAAATTTTAAGTACCAAGAAATAATGAAGTTTTGACGAAACACAATTTAGACATTGTGCCTCCAATATTTTCATATACTGTCTCACACTTAGGTTAGTTTGAACCCAAGTTATTTTGATGTTAGAGAAAAATTGGTAAAATATCGAAAATACCCTTAATTTCGTTTGGATTTCTGGCTTTCTAGATATATCTGGATATCCTATTGTTATGAGGGCTACATAACACTGTTCCATATTTGATACCTAACAGTTCTAGAATTGTTCTAGAAATGTTACAGATCGGTTATCACAGCGTTCTAGATCTGTTACAGATTTGTCGTACAAAATTTGTAATTGAGTTCTATAATTGTTCTAAAAATATTACAGATCAATTGTCACAGCGTTCTAGTTCTGTTATAGAATTGTTACATAACACTGGTAACCGAGTGTTATAGAATTGTCCTAGATTTTTTAAACGCAGGGTACCAAAATTCTAGAATTGTTCTAGAATTGTTCTAGAAATGTTACAGATCGGTTGTCACAGCGTTCTAGATATGTTACAGATTTGTCGTACAAAATGTGCAATAGATTTCTATAATTGTTATAGAAATGTTACAGATCAGTTGTCACAGCGTTCTAGATCTGTTATAGAATTGTTACATAACACTGGTAACCGAGTTCTAGAATTGTTCCGGAAATGTCCCAGATCATATGTCACAGCGTTCTAGAACTGTTACAGAATGGTTCTAGCGTATGGGGGATGACATAGTTACTCCCATGTTCGTAACCTATTACTAACCTGTTCTAGAATACGTTCTTTTGTGTTCCAGTACAGTTACAGATCTGTTCTGTACCCATGTTTGCTGGGTCAGTGTTGGGGACGGC
>NC_046657.1:182757527-182764012 GCF_010883055.1 Belonocnema kinseyi
AATATTAAAATTCCAATCTTTTCATTTTATTTCAAAGCAGATGGAGATATAAATAGAACCGCCGAAGTGTTCCGACCGGCAATCGTGCACCTTCGAGTTTTCGAATACAGAAGAGGAGAAATGGGTTGCGCGCGCAACCCAGGCATTTATATCGTCTCCTACCATATTCACACGGACACAGACGTGTCATAGTGTTGGACCACGTCTCGTTTCAGATCTGGTATCACTGCACCTGTAGTGACATTATTGTTTATTGTGTCTATCATCGGGCTGTTATCAGTAATGATTTTGTGTGAGCTAGTCGTAAAAACCCTAGTGATCCTTCCGAATTTATGTGTCTGTTTATATGTTCCAAGTCGAGATCGAATATGGTTTCTCAAACATGAAGGGTAACCTCATCACTTAAAGGACATTAAATATGTCATCCAATATGTTTACAAGGAAATCCTTGTAATCAGGGGTCAAAAGGATATTTCCCTGACGATTGAATTGTATAATAAATAAAAAAGAAGAGTTCAATCGGTGGAACCATCAATGGGTTTAATATGTTCCAGTGGACCCTTCCGCCCGGAATGTCTACATTTATGACCAATGCCCTGTGATGCTCCAACCCGTTACTGAGCCATCCACTTTCCAGCATGGCCTGGGTGCACATGTAACATCCCCCGGCTGGTGTGTTATTGAATGCTGGATTATTGCACCCAGGACAAGGTCTTTGCACCGTCAATTCAAGGGCCATCGCATAATGCAATTCGTAAGTTTGCCATTCATTCCCTGGGGGTAGCAAGCCTTGTTATGCGCAAACCTGACACCGCCAGGTCCACCAGATTTCATCGGTGGCAAAGATTAATGCATAGCAGTGACTCACTGGCGCATCCTCCCCCCCCCCCCCCCCCCCCTATTCTATGAAGATTTTTCTAGGAAAGAACAATTTTTTTTATTCTTGCTTTTTCTAACAATTTTTAGAAGACTCAGGCTCAGGATTATCCACTTGCTCTTGATTTACCAATTCTTGTTGTACAATTCTTTGGAAAAATCCAAGCATCCTTGGGCTTTTCATAAAATTGATCAGAATGGTAACTACAATTATGGTTATTATTTCAGCAATAAATTCTATTACCATCTTGTTGTATTTTCTCCTTTTCTTTCTTTCTTTCTTTAAAGTGTATATTGTATCAGGGTCAATTTCAAACTGAGAATGTTTTCTATCCTGCCGCCTCTCGAACTATCAACAAGTGGAAGGGGCGCGCTTATTTGAATGACCTACTGAGATTAAATGATCTTAAATCTAACTTCATGAAATTAATGGGCATTTAAAAAATATATATATTATCCCTTAAGGTAAAATCCCTTTTGTTTTTGTTTTTTATAATTAACTAATTTTTATCAAGATTCATTCATACAAATCTTCATTTCGTATTTAATTTATTTAAAATTAAAACCCTTTCCGTAAAAATTTTAGGTTAGGTTTATAATTACTAACCGCGAATTGATCGTGATTTGAATTCTGTTAGATTGCTGTTACTCAGCTACTCCTCTCAAATGTACTCCACATTGTAAGATCATGATTAATTAATTAATTATTGTTTTTTTTTTAAATAACGTCTCCTTTTTATTTTACAGGTTAAGAAAGTAAGTTGGTCAATCTTGAAATTATATATACAGATAAGTATTCCAAATCTAATCATTATTAATTTTTTATATTATTCTTAAGAAAAACTATTTTTTTGTGTATATTCAAGTTGAAATTATTTTTTTTTTAGATAAGTAGCTTCTACAAATTGGAACATTATTATGATTTATCAACAAAATTGTGAGTACATATATATACATAATTTATTAATTAAATTAAAATTTTAATTTATGCATAAAATTTTGCAAACAAAAGAACATTTTATTGGGGTATTATGAAATGAAGGAACCATTTAAAACAATTCCTAATGGAAGAATGATTGAAAATAGCCCTCACTTCTCATCTTCTCACCCCTCAAAAGGATTGGGTCATTGTGATCCAATTTTTAATTACCATTCAATTATATATTGTTATTTAAGTCTAGTTATAAACAACAAGGTTTCACTTATGACATTTTTTAAAAACGGAGTCTTCGATATTCAGTACGAAAATTTCGATTTTCAATGTTTCGAAGTGCCTGGCTGCTTATTCCCGATTTATTAAATGATCATCACATGGGTATGAACACAATTTTAATCTGTCCACCTGCACGATTGCAGTTTTGCTCGGATCTAGTCGAATTAAGGCATTTCTTTCGCCTATTGTTTCTTCTAAAATAAAAGGTCCTGAAATATATGGATCAAATTTCTTGTCTTTTCTGATCATATTTTTTAAATAAACTTGATCTCCTGATTTGAAAAACTTCGGATTTTGTTTCCGATCATAATGTAATTTAGATTTTTGTTTCGGCTTTTGGATTCGCTCGAAAGCCATTGATTGACAATTATCCAGTTTTTCGAAAAGATCCCTTAAATAACCAACATATGTTTTATCTGGTAGTTTCGTTGAAAAACTGGATGGTATGTTAGCCTCTTTTCCAAATACAAGGCTATAGGGGGTGAAGCCAGTAGCTTCATGTACACTGGTATTATAAGAAAAAACAGCGTATCTTAACCATTCATCCAAATTTTTTGAACCTTCAAAACTTCTTAAATACTCTATTAGAGTATGATGACTCCTTTCAAGCGAACCCAAACTCTGGGGATGATACGCGACTGATTTAATCTTTTTTATGTGGAATATTTTGCAAAAGGCCCAAAATGTAGCAAAGATGTTAGTATAAAATAGTAATAACAATTTTGAATTAAAAAGTTTATTTTTTATTTAAGTTATAATTTTTTTGGAAATTAGTAGAAAAGTGAATTTGAAGATAGAGTTAAGTTTTATTTAAATTTAAATAAACTAAAAAAACTGTCTGGTTAAATCAACCAGAATTGTGGTTGCCTATGTCCTTACTATTTTTTTCTGGTTAAATGAATAAAAATTCTGAAAAGAAATTTCCTTATAAAAAACTTATAAAAAAATTTTTTCATTAATTTCCTTACAGACCTAGACAAATGTCTTCTAAAATGTTGCATTTTTTAAATATTTGTGAATTTACTGGTATATGAGTTTTTTAACAGCTGTAAAGTGTAAGAAGCATTTTCGAAAGTCAAAGGAAATTACGGCTTGCTTCTACAGTTTAGCTAAGGCTATGTTATAAATATGAACCATTTTTTCAAATTGAAATAAGAAGTAACTCAATCTTACAAAATGTCATTTTCCCTGCTCCAGAAATCTAACTTTAAGAAAAAATATAAGTTTGCTTAATTTTTTTTATTAGCATTTAATACTAAAACTTAACATAGAAATTGCCATAATTTTCGTATTTTTGTTGTTTTAATATATAAGCTAATTACATTTTTTAAACCGCAATCATGAAAAAAATATAAACCAATACTATAAATTTACAGAACTATTATGTACTTTAATAGTCTATATTTTTTTAAAGAATTTGACGCCGTTTTTATTTTGTTTTTAATAAATCTATAAGCTTTCTTAGTTTTTTATTTAGTTTCCTTTAATTATTACCTTTATTTCTTTGTTTTGTATTATTTGAGACAAATAAGTTGAAACTTTAAAATTTTCTCCACCGGTCATGTATAGAAAACTATAGTTTCCAGCTGGTCGATTAAGCTTTTGTTTGCATTTACTTGCTTAACTGTTTGCATATTTAATTCCATTCAAAATTTTAGATTTTGCTAAAATAATTATTTTAAATTCTTTCCTTTAATAAAAAACTTGCTTTTTTAAATTTGTTCGTAAATAACTTTATTTTCTAATAATTTAAATATTTAATTAACTTTCAGTTTCTTTTATAAAATTTTAAAGGCTTATGCATTATAAATTAATTACCTCATTAACAAAAAAGGTTTGGAAGGAATTTCATACTTGAATAAAATTATGAATCGAACCAAAAAAATACATGATCTGGCACTTTTTTGTTAGACTTATTTTTTCAAAAATTGTATACTCCTTTTCAAAGATCTTTATTGAAAACCGAAGTTTAATTTCGCTCTACTGTATTATTCACAACTTTCTTCGAACTTCAATTTATAACACAGTAGACAATTAGTCATAATGTAAAAATTACAATCAATATGACAAGTCAAAACTGTCATCTAGGTACTTGAAGTTAAACTGAATATTTATTTCTGACAATATTAAAACTTCCATTTTAATAGTGAGTCTATTAAATTAAAAAGGAAGATATTTTAAACTTATTTACGTCTAGCGTTATAATGCTTAAAACTTCTTGTTTTTCAAAAATCAATATATTCCAATCAAGATGTTTTTCTTCATTCTTATATCTTGTAAACGAGAACAAATGTTTTCATGTAATAAATGAGTGACGAAATTTTGTTATCAAATATTTTTTTTTCATGTGATAAGCCGTGATTATTTCTGCCATCTTGGAGAAAAAAGTTACTCTCTAAAGTTTGACGTAAGGGTCATTTTCGCGTTGCAACGTATACGTAAAGAAGACTCACGTCAAAACGAAGATAGTTACCCTATGGGCACGAAATTTGGAGACGTCTTTACGACATCGTTACGACATCTTTGTGACAACTTTACGACATCCTATGACCATGTCGTTAAGTCGTCTTTACGATATCGTAAATATGTCGTACGATCTGATGATGTGTTTACGATATCGTAAAGACACTGTAACGACATGGACATAGGATGTCGTAAAGTTGTCGTAAAGATGTCGTAAAGACGTCGCCAAATTTTGTGCTCCCTGGGGAGTTTCTTCACGCAAACAGCAGATTTGACTTAACCTATTTTTCCCTCTCGATGGATTGTTCACCTTGGCGCAAGGGGTATTCATAAATTAAGTTTTTTACGTAAAAAATGTCGTGTCTACTAAAATGTAAAATTTTTTTCTCGATGATTCAAATTAAAGAAAAGGTTTTGAAACTGTCAAATTAAAAATGCAAAGCATTGAAAAAATTCTGAATTTAAGAATCGAATCTTAAACAATTAAAAATTTTAACATTGAATTTAATTTGGTTTAGAATATAAGGGTTTAATATCGTAAAATTGACAACTGTAAGCCTTCGAACTTGATTAGGTTTAAATTAATGGCCTCCAAAATTTAATAATACTCAAATACAAACATTTACAATTCTGCATTTCAATTTTCAATTCAAAACTTTCAAAATTAAATAATTTGAATTTATCAGGATATATATTTGAGGCATATTCAAAATTTAAAGGCTTTACATTTATTCCAATTTTTCACGAGGTTTGACATCGAATAATCTGCTTATTGCAGCTTTAAATTATTTATATCCTAAAGCTGCAAAAATGTATTGCCGAATCATAAGTGATTTCATTTAAAACGTTTAAAATTAAATAATTTGGATAGACAGGTTATGCTCGTTTAAAACCTTTTAATTTCAAAGGCTTTGAAGTTATAATCCAATTTTCGAAACTGAATAATTTTGAATGGAATAATTATTTAATTGCTAACATACATCTAATTTGAAATAAAATTGTGGAATAATAAAGTATTTTCATGCAAAATAGTTATGCTGAAGTTTAAATGCTTCCTTTTATATTTTGGCTCTGTCGACTTCTGAAACGTTTCAAACCAAAAAATTTAGATCTATGAGTCCTAATTACTTTCCTGAATTTTTTTGTTTAATTTAACTAATTATTATCTATCTAGAATTTTAACAATTTACTTAAATTTAACTAAATTTTACTTAAATTTTGAATTTAAATAAAATTTATTCACTTTTTGAAATGATCTAAATTGTATTCAATCTTTAAATTTAGTTTTACAACATAATTTAAAAAATTGCAATACAATAAATCTTAAAGTACGAATAGAATTATTTTAAAACGTATTTACTTAGTATCTAGAAAATTTCTCTTTTAAAAGAAACCAGACGAGAATTTAATTTAATTTAACGAAAATTTTCAATTCTTAAATTCACCTAAATTTCATTTAAATGTTGAATTTAGCTCAATTTTATTTAAATTTTAAATTCAACTAAATTTTATTTCATTTTTTAATTTATCTTAATTTCATTTAAATTTAGTTTTAAAAAGTAATTTTAGAAATTTCACTAAAATTCTATAGTACGAAAAGAATTTTTTTTACATTTATTTATTGACTAGAAATTTTAAAATAATAATAAATAGAATATTTGTAGGGTATCTTTAATTTGCATATAATTATGTAATTCAGTGTTCATAAAATTTTTGGCGTACAGGCCGAACAGAGCCAGCCGACCGACTCAACTATAGCAAAGATTGCTACAGTGATGGCGAAGGCGAACGCGAGAAACAGAAAATCGCGTTCGGTTTGGAATTCAACAAGTTTTGGTGTGCGCTCCGGCCCCGCCTGCCCGCTAACGTGCTAGGAGGACGCGGTTGCCATAGAAATGGTGAAAAGTTGAAGAGGGCAGCACCTCGATATAGT
>NC_046657.1:182764112-182768058 GCF_010883055.1 Belonocnema kinseyi
ATATCTTTTATTTGAAGGTTCATCTCTTTCGTTGAAAATACATTTTTGAAACTGAGAATTAATCTATACCATTTTTGGTTAAAAAATCATGTATTTTCTTAACAATTCGTCTACTTTGTAAAAATTAAATTGCTTCATGGAAAATTCACACTTTTTGATTAAGAATTACATTTTTCGGTTGAATTATCAACTGTAAATATTTTTTGGTTGCAAAGTCGTTTTGTTGTAAATGCAACTATATTGTTAAAAATTAAAATCATAATTTTTAGGTGGAAAATTCAATTATTCACTTAAAGTTGAACTACTTTTGTAAAAAAATTAATTTTTTCTTATTAAGGATTCATAATTATACTTGAAAATTCAACTATTTGCCTTTAAATTAGGTTAAAAATGCAGCTTTTTTGTAGATAATACTCTTTTTGACTTTAAAATTTCTTAAAATTGAATTGACCTTTTTTAATAGAAATTTAATCTTTTTGGTTGGAAATGTATCATTTTTGGTCAAAAATGCAATTTTTTGGTTAAAATATGAACTGTACATTTTTTTGGGTTTCAAAGTCGATTATTTCACTAACAGTTGAACTACTTTGTGAAAAATACGTTTTTTTTAACAAGGTTTTATAATTATGGTTGAAAATTTAACTATTTGGTTGAAAGTTTAACTCTTTGATTGAAAACTCATATTTCTTATTTAAGAAATTCAACTTTTGGTAAATAATTCTTCTTTTTGACATTAAAATTAAATAATTTCGTTAAAAATTCATGTATTTTGTTTAAAATTTGTCTTTTTTTGTAGATCATTAATTTTCTTGGTCGAAAATTCATCTGATTGGTTGACAATTCAGCAACTTTGTTGAAAATAAATTTTTTCAGTTAAAAATTATTTATCTTTATCTGAAAATGTAACTATTATAGAATTGATTAAAAATTAATCGTATATATTAGTTAAGTTTGAAAATCGTTTTTTTTATAGAACATTAATCTTCTTGGTCAAAAATTCACCTGTTCCCTTGAAAATTTAACAATTTTACTGAAAATTCGTTTTTTTTCCATGTTCAATTCAATTTTTTATCACAGCTTTTATCTGGAAATTGAACTATTCCATTTTTGGTTAAACTTTATCCTGTAAATTGTATTAGTTAAAACACCAATTATTTGTTAGAAAATTAATTTATTTGTTTTCAATTATGACTTAAAATATTATTTCAGTATAAAAAATTTTTATTTTTAACCCGAACAAACTGAAATTTTTTAATTAAAAAAAGGAAATTTCGTTAATTGTCAGCAATATTTGACCGTTCATTTAAAATAATTCATTACGAGCAACTGTTAAAAACTATACAAATTTGAACAGAATGGTTCGAAATAGAAAGCCTTGAATTGTTAAATTTGTAATGAGCTAAATTTTAAGTTTAAACGCTACAATATTAATTTAAAAAAAGATTCAGAATTAATTTAAAACTTGAAATTATTTCAAATAATTTGAAACACGATTTAGACTTTTACAAATTTTAAAAAAAAGCTTTTTGAAAATTGTACAGTATTTAAAAAGAATGATAAAAATTGTTGTGATTGCTAAGAACATTAAAAATGATTTTTTATTTTGAGAAATAAATTTTAAGTGATTATTTGAAAACATTTTTAAAATTATAAAAAAAAAGAATCCGTAACATTTTAAGGAAATTTTTTCATTTTGCAGTTTTTAATTTTAGGAAAAAAATTTAATTAACAAAATATATCAATTTTCAACTCAAAGTTTACTTTTTGTCGAATTAAATTAATTTTCTATCAAATAATTGGTGTTTTAACTAATACAATGTACAGGATAAAGTTTCAAACAAAAATTGAATAGTTCAATTTCCAGTTAAAAACGATTAATTTTTAATCAATCCTAGAATAGTTACATTTTCAGATAAAAAAAAATAATTTTTAATCGAAAAAATAAATTTGTAATAAAGTTGTTAAATTCTCAACCAAAAACATGAATTTTCGACCAAGAAAATTAATGATCTACAAAAAAAACAAATTTCAAACAAAATACATGGATTTTCAACCAAATTATTTAATTTTAAAGTGAATAAAACGAATTATCTACAAAAAGTTGATTTTTTTCAGCGAGAAATATGAGTTTTCAATCAAAGAGTTAAACTTTCAACCAAATATTTAAATTTTTAATCGTAATTATAAAACCTTATTGAAAATAACAGTATTTTTTTACAAAGTAATTCAACTTTTAGTGAAATAATCGACTTTTAAGCCCAAGAAGATGTATAGTTCATATTTCGACCAAACAATTGCATTTTTGACCAAAAATGATATATTTTCAACCAAAAAGATTGAATTTTTACCAAGCAAGGTCAATTTCCAACAAAATATATGAACTTTCAACAAAATTATTTAATTTTAAAGTCAAAAAGAGTATCATCTACAAAAAAGCTGAATTTTTACCCCAAAAATATGATTTTTCAACCAAAATTTTAAATGACGACCAAATAGTTTAACTTTCACTTACAGTCGAAGTAGTTCGTAAAAAAATTAATTTTCTATTATTAAGGATTCATAATTATACTTGAAAATTCAACTATTTGCCTTCAAATTAAATTTTTGGTTAAAATTGCATCTTTGGGCGTTAAAAGTCAACAATTTGATAGAAAGTTAAACTATTTGGTCGACAATTAAAATTTTGGTTGAGAAATCATATTTTTGGGTTAAAGATTCGGCTTTTTGTAGATGATACTCTTTTTTAATTTAAAATTAAATAATTTTGTTGAAAGTTCATATATTTTGTTGGAAATTGACCTTGCTTGTTAGAAATTTAATCTTTTTGGTTGAAAATGTATCATTTTTGGTCAAAAATGCAATTGTTTAGTTGAAATATGAACTGTACATCTTCTTGGACTTAAAAGTCGATTATTTCACTAAGAGTTGAATTACTTTGTAAAAAAAATACTGTTATTTTCAACAAGGTTTTATAATTATGGTTAAAAATTTAACTATTTGGTTGGAAGTTTAACTCTTTGATTGAAAACTCATATTTTTGGCTGAAAAAAATCAACTTTTTGTAGATAATTAATTTTGTAGATCATTAATTTTCTTGGTCGAAAATTCATGTTTTTGATTGAGAATTTAAGAACTTTATTACAAATTTATTTTTTCGATTAAAAATTTTTTTTTTTGTCTGAAAATTTAACTATTCTAGGATTGATTAAAAATTAATCGTTTTTATCTGGAAATTGAACTATTCAATTTTTGTTTGAAACTTTATCCTGTACAATGTATTATTTAAAACACCAATTATTTGATAGAAAATTAATTTAATTCAATAAAAAGTAAACTTTGGGTTGAAAATTGATATATTTTGTTAATTAAATTTTTTTCCTAAAATAAAAAAAACTGCAAAATAAAAAAATTTCCTTAAAATGTTACGGATTTTTTTTTATAATTTTAAAAATGTTTTCAAATAATCACTTAAAATTTATTTGTCAAAATAATTAATCATTTTCAATGTTCTTAGCAATCACAACAATTTTTATCATTCTTTTTATATACTGTACAATTTTCAAAAAGCTTTTTTTTTAAATCTGCAAAAGTCTAAATCGTGTTTCAAATTATTTGAAATAATTTCCAGTTTTAAATTAATTCTGAATCTTTTTTTAAATTAATATTGTAGCGTTTAAACTTAAAATTTAGCTCATTACAAATTTAACAATTCAAGGCTTTCTATTTCGAACCATTCTGTTCAAATTTGTATAGTTTTTAACAGTTGTTCGTAATGGATTGTTTTAAATGAACGATCAAATATTGCTGACAATTAACGAAATTTCCTTTTTTTAATTAAAAAATGTCAGTTTGTTCGGGTTAAAAATAAAAATTTTTTATACTGAAATAATATTTTAAGTCATAATCGAAAACAAATAAATTAATTTTCTAACAAATAATTGGTGTT
>NC_046657.1:182768158-182773569 GCF_010883055.1 Belonocnema kinseyi
ATCCTATAATAGTTACATTTTCAGATAAAGATAAATAATTTTTAACGGAAAAAATTTATTTTCAACAAAGTTGTTGAATTGTCAACCAATCAGATGAATTTTGGACCAAGAAAATTAATGATCTACAAAAAAATTATTTAATTTTAATATCAAAAAGAAGAATTATCTACAAAAAGTTGAATTTCTTAAACAAAAAATATGAGTTTTCAATCAAAGAGTTAAACTTTCAACCAAATAGTTAAATTTTCAACCATAATTATAAAACCTTGTTAAAAAAAACGTATTTTTTTTTTACAAAGTAGTTCAACTCTTAGTGAAATAATCGACTTTTAAACCCAAGAAAGTGTACAGTTCATATTTTAACCAAAAAATTGCATTTTTGGCCAAAAATGATACATTTTCAACCAAAAAGATTAAATTTCTACTAAAAAAGGTCAATTGAATTTTTTAAATTTTAAAGTCAAAAAGAGTATTATCTACAAAAAAGCTGAATTTTTAACCTAATTTAAAGGCAAATAGTTGAATTTTCAACTATAATTATAAATCCTTAATAAGAAAAAATTCATTTTTTTACCAAGTAGTTCAACTTTAAGTGAATAATCAAATTTCCCACCCAAAAATTATGATTTTAATTTTTAACAATATAGTTGACTTTACAACAAAACGACTTCGCAACCAAAAAATATTTACAGTTGATAATTCAACCGAAAAATATAATTTTTAATCAAAAAGTATAAATTTTTCATAAAGCAATTTAATTTCTACAAAGAAAGACGAATTGTTATCAAAATACATTATTTTTTGACCAAAAATGGTATAGAGTAATTGTCAGTTTCAAAAATTTATTTTCAACGAAAGAGCAGAACCTTTAAATAAAAGAAATAAAAATTTTAACAAAGTAGTTGAATTTTTGATAGAAAAGAAGAATTTTTTACAATATAGTTACATTTTCAACAAAATAATTAACTTTTCAATCAAATAATTGAGTTTTTATCCAAACGAGATGAATTCCAAAATCACTAATTTCTTAAATTTCTTTCAAATGCAGATCAAGATTTAAATAAGACTATTATAATATAACATAATTATAACATAATATTATATGTATGTGTGTGTGTGTGTACAATAGTATTAATATTTATATAATTTATGTTTTATACTTGAAGTAACGTAACCTCAAAATACACACATTAAAGAGGCGCGCGAAGTATTCAAATCATGAGAATCACCAGCCCAGCATCGAAATCTGGAAATATTAAAATCATAATCTCTTCATTTTATTTCAAAGCAGATAGAGATATAAATAGAACCGCCGAAGTGGTCCGACCGGCAATCGTGCACCTTCGAGTTTTCAAATTCAGAAGAGGAGAAATGGGTTGCGCGCGCAATCCAGGCATTTATATCTTCTCCTACCATATTCACACGGACACACACGTGCCATAGTATTGGACCACGTCTCGTTTCAGATCTGGGATCACTGTACAGGTGTCGCAGCAAAATCATACCCGATTTAATAAAGTTCCATTCACAGAATATTGAGAGAAAATGAATCATGTGAACTGACTTTTATCTGATTAAGACATTAAAAACAATTTATTTTAGAAATAAATAAATATAAATAAAATAACGTTAAAAGTTGTTTTAAAATAGGAATAACAACTTTTAAAATTAAGGGGGGAGGTGTGATGTGCGACAGAATGCAAAAGTTGGGAACTAAATTTTATCGCGCATAACCAAGATGATGGATTAGCGGGAGAATTCAAATTAGTTCACGAATATACGTGATGTTACTAAAGTGAAATAAAGTTATATAAATGTGACAAGATGGCAATATATGTCAAAACAATACCTCTCTCTGTCTTAGGGTTAAAATAATAATTTAACTTAGAATAAACGCAACGTTACGTCATCGCTATTTTAGTACCAAATATGAGTCATAGTACTATTTAAGTATCTTTATGATATTAAGGCGCCATAAGACAAATGTAAAACGCAATAGTAGGGACTTTAGACTTAAGAATTTTTATATTTCAATCTTAGAATGAGTCACATTATGGCTCATTTCCTTTAGGCGGAGTAAAATGATCTACTTTATTATTGGATAAACGATCGGAAAATTCCATGACGTCAGCTTTTCCATTGGTTTTAACCAAAAAGAGAGGGCATCCCCCACCCAAAACGAAGGTAATAAGTTAGCTTGCACAGCGGGAAAACGGCAGATTTTTTGTATCTCGGATCCGCAAGTTTTACCTTATACCTGCGGCAATTAATTTCACAAATTTAAATTAAATCTATTCTGAGACTATGTAATACAAATCAAATCTCAAATAGAAAGCTCAAATTACTTAAACGCGAAGCGCGTCGTTGCGATCGGCTCTCGCCGAATATTATAAACAAATTATCAATATGTAAATCAGAAATTGTGTAACAACCAACTCAATTGTTTGTTAGATAAATATTTATATGTGCACATAGTGTATAACAATGGAACCTTATTAACTTCAATATGCTAACACTATACTTTGAAGTGATAAGTTAAATTGAGTTTGATTTCAAAACCTTAGTGTTCTCCCGGTTATGATTTTAATCATACAACGGCAACAACGAATCAGCGTCCGACTACAGTAGAATTAAAATTTTACTACAGCGCCAGTAACGTAACAGCAAGACCACAAATTTGCCTGCCACGCTAACTACTGGTATGCGGTGCAACTAATCTCATGCCGTATCTAGGAACTAATATCGTTGCTAATACCAGAGACAAAGATATTATAAACGTAGATGCGGTACAGGCTTAGTTGCCCGCCATAAATATAGACGGCGCGTCCGGCGAAAAAAGTCACTTCCCCTCTACCCACCGCTCCCCGTAGAAAGCACACATCGATATAGTTTGCCAAGAGCCACTTGCAGCGCTGTAAGCAACTCTCGGCACACCTTCGAGTCACACTGATGGTAAAATTAGCTTGGACAAGAACCATTTGGATTGAAAGTAAATTGCCAATTAAAACATTTTTACATTTATAACTTTGTAAAACTTGATTGTTTTAATAAATACCACAAATATAAGTCGATGAGTAATTTACATTACGGTTTCATATATTTTCCAATAATTCTAAAATTATTAATTATAATTTTCATTCTATATATTGTCTATATATAGTTCTTTAATATTATTTAGCTTTTATTTTTATTTTTGTGGTCTGCAATTTCTACGGATTTTTTTAGACTATTCGTCTAGTTTACAATATTATCGAATTTGAAAATTCCCGAATAATAAAACTCCAGTCCGAATGCAGTCTAATGATAAAATATACAAAGTAGAAAATTCCCGAATTGTAGAAATTGAGAAAACAGTTATGTGGTCAATATTATTTATTTATTAAAAATACAATAATCAAATATTTTTATTATAGAAATTTGGTCTAATGTTTAATTTTGTTAAATTATTGTTTTAATTTAAAATAACAATAATTGTATAAAAATGTGATACAAACATAAATTTAAAACACGTGAGCTTCAAATGAAACAAACTTTGCAGGATTCAATGCAGGCTGATTTAACGCGACTTTTATTTTTATTTTTTTCAATAATAATTTTATTTTTGCGAGCGTTTTCTGTAATGTACAAAAATAAAATGGACATTTTCAAACAACTTTTTTTATCCAACAATACATTTGTTGAATTATTGTTATTTTTAATTCAAACAATAATTTTTAGAAACTTTAAACATTAAAAAAGTTTTTTCCTCGGTAAAAATATTTTATTATTCTATTAAAAAAAATCTTAACTAACTATTTTTTAATTGTTCAAATTAGAGAGTTGTCTAGCTCGGATATTGTATAATTCGGAAATTTTCTGTCGGCAATTCTTAAATTCGGTAAGATTGTAAATTGTTGAGAATTTTCCAATTCGGGATTTTTATATTTCGACAATGCATCACAAGTCATCACTGTAAAAATTCCGTATTATTACATTGCAATGTTATAATTTCGGAATTTTTACAGTGATGTGGGAATTTTATTTTTCGGAAAAAGCGAGTGAAAAATCCCGAAAAATAAAATTCCTGACACTGTGAGATTCGTACATTGAAAAATAACCAATAATAAAATTCCCGAAATTATAAAAGTCCCGAAATATAAAAGTCGAATTGGAAAATTCACGAAAAATAAAATAAATAAAATTCTAGACAATAAGATATTGCCGAATTTTAAAAATCCCCAAAGAAAATGCCTGAATCATAACATATCCGAACTAGAAAATTCCTGAATTTACACAATTTAAAAAATTGTTTATTAAATATTATTTATTTATTGAAAATACAATAATCGAATATATATTTCTGGATGAAAAAATTTGTTTGAAAATGTGCATAGTATTTAAAAAAAACATAAATAATTTCTGAAAAATCGAATTTTTTATTGATAAAAAAAAATAATAAAAATAAATTTTGATATAACCTGTTGTTGAATTGAAACCTGCAAAGTTTGTTTTAAAAATTTTATCATGTAGGTACGAAGAAAATTTAGGCAGAACATTTTTTTCTTTCAAAGCACACGTGTTTTTAAATGTATTTTTTAATACTATTCTCTATCTATTCTCTTTTAAATTATTTCAAACCTTTTAAAATTATTTAAAAAATTTTTTGGAACTTTTAAATGTCTTTTAGACTGATTCCATTTTTCCTAACATTTTTGTAAAATCCTGCACACAAAATTGTTTTAAGAGCTTCCAGATTTTTTCTAATATTGTAAATCTTTTGAAATGTTTTTAAATATTTTTAAAGTTTCTCTTTGAGTTATGTACTTTTTCTAAATAAAAAATCATTTTAAATCTACCCAGAAATTTTTATTGTTTTCCTAGTATTTCAAAATTCTTGAGGAGCTCCAAATTTTGTTATTTTCTTTGTAACATTCAGAAACCTCCACCTTATTTGATTTTTTTCTAAATTAATGCTATTTATCTGTTCTTTAAGAAGCAAAATGAAATACTTTTACCTTCGAAATACAAATAAAAAAATTAAAAAATTATAATCGTAACATTCCAAGTTTAAATTTGTCACTCTGAAATTGTGACAATTCTTTTTCAAATTTTTTACTATTGAAACTTGTTCTTTTTACTTCCAAACCAAATAGATTAAAGATGGAATATTTTATACTGAAATAATACTTCAAAAAGATTTTGAAATTGAATAAAGGCGTTCATTTAAGAAGCCATTAATTCGAACTTTACACTTGTGTCACTACTAAGGCTTTGCAATTAAGTTAGTTCAAATTTTAACGTTAAAATATGTAAATTATGTCATTTTGAAAAGATCTAGAATCACCTTGTAAAATCAATCACTGTTTAGTTTTTAATACTCAAACTGCAGTTCAATTTTCAAATTTACTTTCATTTTCTGATTTGTCCCGGTC
>NC_046657.1:182773669-182775626 GCF_010883055.1 Belonocnema kinseyi
ATGGTCTTGTTGTCCTTTTCACAGCTATGAAACATCTTAATACTGAACTCTGGCTGTCAGAACTCTCGGTGCTGATCTCCGAACGTCAGAACTCTCGGTGCTGATCTCTGAACGTCAGAACTCTCGGTGCTGATCTCTGGATGTCAGAACTCTCGGTGCTGAACTCTCGGTGGTTCAAACCTTAACTGGACCTCTCCCAATTCCAGTACTCATGGGTCTTAAGCCTTAAATATAATCGTCCCAAGATTATCCACTTATACCGGGAAAGATTGAGGCGTTGAACTTAGTTCCCGCGGCGCAGCAAATCCCACTACGCTGTCACCAAATGTTACGTCCTACCTTTCGGATCCACCGAATAATATAAAGAATTATTCTTTGGTGGAATCCTTTTCTAGTCTTAAGGTTCGCTGGCTGACTGGCGTTGATTTGAAAATCAACTACCGCGGTTATTTGAATCTTTATATTAATCACAGACGATGAAATGAAGAATCTCACCAGTTAAATAGGTCATTTTAAATGAATAACTTTATTCATTAAACTTTACACATTAATGCATGGGACACACACACAACAGTTAATATAAACTTTTTAATTATTCTTATTATTATTATTAAATTCTATATCTAACTGCACTTAATGTTAGATATAAATTAGATTCGACGACTGCACTAAGTTACGCGGAACTTATACATTTTAGATTCTACTTTCTAAATTATAATATTTAATTATTTAAGATCTCGAGTGACGCGGGTTCAATGAATATCAACGATTGAAAGATATCTGCCGTTCCTCCCCGAGTCACATATATTTATAACCTTGCATTTTTGGATTACGCGCAAGGGTAGCATTAGAGTAGGGGAGTCAAGTGCAACACCTTGACGTTGAGCCTGACCAATAGGAGCTCGCTAACGAATGCCGTAACGTATTAAGCTGACCACGTAGGCCCGGCGTAATTTTAATAAGGCTACATTTTCATGTATACTATTTTATCTTATTAGGTATATGAAGCAAATGATTTTATCCTAAAATTAAAGAAGAGAGAGAGAGAGAGAGAATGTTAAAGAGTTTATACTAACATTCTAAATAACTTTGATGAGCAATTTCATAAAACAATTATTAATTTTTTATACGAATTTAAATAAACTCGTATCTTACGATAAAGAAAGTTTCTTCTTTATCGACTGAGATTATAAAATCAACGAGTTTAATCGACGGCAATACGCAAGCCGTCACACCGAAATACAGTCAACCACAACCACAATAACGACGACGTAGACGTCAGAGAGACAGACAGATACCGATGTAAAAACTTGTTTTTCTGACTCAAGGAGCCTCAAAACGTCGAAATTTAATGAAATTCGCGAAAATCATTTTTCGCATAAAATTCTTCTCATTATGGATAGGAATGTGATATAATAATCATGGGGCCTTGAAAGAATGCTTTTTTCGCCTGTTGATTTTTTTCCATATTAAGCTTTTTTTGCTTCAAATGTCCATTTTCGTTTGGTTTTTTGGATTTTGAAAATCCTTTAACTTTGGTAAGCGTAATTTTATCAAAAAAAAGTTGTCACGATAAATTGTTCATATTTTTTTGTATCATAAATAGCTGTCGATAAAATTTTCAAATTTTGAAAAAAAGTGGTCTCAAAAATTTTGAAAAAGCTTCAACTTTTTGGATTTTTTATCAAAAATGGCTGTTTAACGAACTCGATCTTTCTTTTTGGTTCCTCAAACAGTGTGTCAAAGCCCAATCCAATCGGACCAGTCTTTCGAAAATTATCCGGTTAACAGACAACAACAACGACGACGCATTAAAGACAAACAGACCCCGACGTAAAAACTTGTTTTTCTGACGCACGGGGCCTCAAAACGTCGACATTTGATAAAATCCGAAAAAGTTATTTTTCATAAAAAACTAATATCTTCTCATTTTTGATGAGAATGTAGAAATTATCAA
>NC_046657.1:182775726-182780418 GCF_010883055.1 Belonocnema kinseyi
AAAATGATTAAACCTTAAAGTCATGGTTATCATAGAGAGTAAAAGAATCTTAAATTCAAAATAATAATCTTTCGTAAATATAATTGAAGATTTTAAAAATTACAACTAATTCTCTTGGGATTTTGTGCATTTCATCTAAGAATTCGAGTTTTAATAACTAAATTATTCAGTATTTTGAAATGACCGGTCAATAAAAATGGACTGACTGAAACTAAAATACATATTACACGACGTGCTGGAAGGGTCACCAAGCGTGGTAAACCTGTAGCCAAAAAACAAACGGTGATCAGAGTTAATACTGATCCCCCGAGCGTTAGAAGTGTAGCAAGCGAAACAAACTTTGATAATATCGTTCCTGGAGATAATAATGGTACCGCAAAAGCCCCATTGAATGAAATTGTATCTACTTCAAATCGTTCAGTAGGAACAATGAGTTTGACAGGCGGGAATGATTTGTAGAATGGTGGCGAACGCAGTGTCGCGGTTCCCGTTCAAACTTACCCGCAAATAAGTCCCTTCATTTCCTTAGCTAGTACCCCTGATCCTACGAAGATTTCTCGAATAGTACGAGACATTATTCCCCAATTTGAAGGAAGAAATATGTCAGTCAAAATGTTCATAGAACACTGCCGAGCTGCCATGTCCATGATCAGTCCTTTAGAAATGCCTTATTTGACAATGTTAATTAGGACAAAAATTACCGGTGAAGCTCGAATCCATATTCAGGATCGTATTAATATGAGGTTAGAAGAAATATTAAAAACATTAGAGTAAATATATTCTCCTCAAGAAGACTCAAGTCAATTATTACAAGACTTGACTAACGTTAAAAGACATTCTAAAGAATCCATTCCTGAATACGGAGCTCGAGTAAATCAAATTTTAAATAAGTTAACGTCTCAAATAATGGAGAATACTTCAAATGAAAAAGCTGTACGAATTTGTGAAGCTTATCAAGCGATTTCGGTTGGGAATTTTCTCCGCGGCCTTGATAAAGATGTTTATTCGCAAATTAGGGACAGAGATATTGCCACTTTAGAAAATGCCATTGCTCTTGCGAACCAAGCCGATCTCCAATGGAAAAGTTGGAATAGAATTCATAAGAACGATGAAATTAAAATTTCAGAAAATTTAGGAAAAATCGAACATACCGAAATTCCCAATAGGCGAGTCACATATATTGAAGGTAGAACTGAACAAAATTTTAACAATGAACAAGCACGAAGACCCGTACAATGTTATGGATGCAATGAATTTGGGCATATCCAACGCTATTGTAAAAATATTTTTAAAAAATTGTAAAAGAGAAAGAGAGAAATAAATGTACTTATTGTAGTCTATCAAGTCATTTTATCCAAGAGTGTAGATTTAAACAAAGACACGATAATGAACTTGAAACATTAAAGAGGAAACGCGAAGAGAATTTTTTAAACTCCCAGCAGAGTCGTCCAAACGGAGATGGCGAGTAGAACTTTTTGAGTATAACTACGATATCGTTTATAAACCAGGTAAAATTAATAGCAATGCAGATGCCTTATGCAGGAACCCTCATAATTTAGAGGAGAAAGAAGGCTTTCTCCCTGTAATGTCGATGGATGATCATGTTTTGCGTACGCGAACTCCTACCATGCTCGTCTGTTATCAGAACAGGATGAAGAGAGTCCTGAAACGGAAGCTTGTGTACAAGCATTATTAGGAAGGATTTTTCTGGGTAGGATGTACCCCAACGCAGGTAAGATAATGCTGCCGTATGTTAGCTGGCCGCTGGCCAATGATCCTAAGGGCAATGGTAACCCGGCCATGGTCTCAATAGGGGAAAAGGAGGACAATGGTAATCCGGCCATTGTCTTCAGAAAAAATGAGGCAGGAAATAAGACCTCATAAAAAACAAAAACTCAGGTGCCCCAAGATCAGAGCGTTTTTGGTGATTTTTACCACTACAATCTGGGGGGATTGAGATCCTTTGGTCATCGATGCCTAAAGATGTTAGGGATTTATACGGAATCAGGGTACCCAGTCCCCAGTAGCTCTGTTGAGGTAGATACTGATATCCTATTCAGACCTACTCTCATCGGTTCCAGTATGGTCAACGAGCATCTGCCTGAAAATATCAGGAGTTATCCTGCTCCTCTGATAAAAGAAGGGGTCGATGATCAGGAGATCGGCCCTATTACAGCCACCAACTCTTTTTTTGGTGAAGCCACCAACTCTTTTGTTGGCGAAGCCATCAACTCTGTTGTTGATGAAGCCCTCACTTTAAGATTGAGTGAGGATGGTTACGGACGGGCTATTCCTATCAGAGAAAAGTTCCATTCAAATTAGTAAAGTAACTCATATAGAATCTAATCCTCAAATAAAAGGTATCAGTTGCTTGTCATATTCCAAAGATAAAATAATTATGGGTAAAAGAAACATTGCTTATGTTGTGTCCTCTGATGGACTTTTAAAATCCGAAAATAATGAGTAATTAATCAAAAATCAGTTATTTGATATAGGAAGTTTTAAAAAGGAACAACCAAAGTTAGGCGATACCGTGATTTACTCTAAAAATATAGGTATATCTTCCGTATGGTCGTTATAAATAAAAAAGAAGATAAAGTATTCCTGAATTCTATTTTTAGTGCTATACTGGCTTTGAAGACAGCCATGAAAACATTAAATGTCAAATGTGTCAAAATCTCAAATAAAGGAAATCAACTCGATTTTATTTCTTGGATTTCAATTGAAAAAACTTTAAAAAACAACATTTTAAAAACACCCTAACTTGCACTTTCACTTAACACACTCTTACACTGAGTGTGACCAATAGTAAGAAAACAAGGGATTATACCTTTTTTCTTTTTTTTTATATTAAAAAAAGGGCCATTTTCAAAAGTAGCCCTTTTAGCAACACGTGTTAACAGACTGTTGACAGTTTTCTTAGCCTTCATTACTTGCCCCTATCCCCGCGCTCCTCCTCTCGGTCATACACCATAGATCTTGAATCTAGAGAGAGAGCCGACCCTCAATACCGTCATGGTTAATGAATTCAAATTTCGTCATATTACAATTCCATGATAATCTTATCAAACAAATATAAGGAAATTCTCAGTATTATAAAAGTTTTTTCTAATATTGAATAATAAAAAAACTTTTAAAATAAGGGATAAGGTGTGACGGCTTGCGTATTGCCGTCGATTAAACTCGTTGATTTTATAATCTCAGTCGATAAAGAAGAAACTTTCTTTAAGATACGAGTAAGATACGAGTTAATTTAAATTCGTATAAAAAATTAATAATTGTTTTATGAAATTGCTTATCAAAGTTATTTAGAATGTTAGTATAAACTCTTCAACATTCTCTCTCTCTCTCTCTTCTTCTTTAATTTTAGGGTAAAATAATTTGCTTCATATACCTAATAAGATAAAATAGTATACATGAAAATGTAGCCTTATTAAAAGTCACGTACGCCGGGCCTACGTGGTCAGCTTGATACGTTACGGCATTCGTTAGCGAGCCCCTATTGGTCAGGCTCAACGTGAAGCGGTTGCACTTGACTTCCCTACTCTAATGCTACCCTTGCACGTAATCCAGAAATGCAAGGTTTTAAATGTATGTGACTCGGGGAGGAACGGCAGATATCTTTCAATCGTTGATACTCATTGAACCCGCGTCACTCGAGATCTTAAATAATTAAATATTATAATTTAGAGAGTAGAATCTAAAATGTATAAGTTCCGCGTAACTTAGTGTGGTCGTCGAATCTAATTTATATCTAACATTAAGTGCAGTTAGATATAGAATTTAGTAATAATAATAATAATAATTAAAAAGTTTATATTAACTGTTGTGTGTGTGACCCATGGATTAATGTGTAAAGTTTAATGAATAAAGTTATTCATTTAAAATGACCTATTTAACTGGTGAGATTCTTCATTTCATCGTCTGTGATTAATATAAAGATTCAAATAACCGCGGTAGTTGATTTTCAAATCAACGCCAGTCAGCAGCGAACCTTAAGACTAGAAAAGGAATCCACCAAAGAATAATTCTTTATATTATTCGGTGGATCCGAAAGGTAGGACGTAACAATTGGATAACTTTTGAAAGAATAGTCGGATTGGATTGTGGTTTGACACACAGATTTTTTTATTTTAAGAATTGTATGTAAAAATTGTACTATTTTTATTTTTATAACAAATATTTTTCTTCAATTAAATATTTGCAATAAAAGTGTTTCGAAGAGATTTTTTAAAAATATTTCGGGGAATAAAATTAGTATTTATAGGTCGACAAAGGTTTGTTTTCTTTAACAAATTTGGCTTTCGTCTACATTTTTCTAGTTGTTTTTATTATAGTACAATTTACATTTGCATTTCGGGCGAAGAAATCCATTCTATTGTTTGACAAATATTCTTTGTAAATCAATATTTTTCACAGAAAATTACCCTGAGTGACAGAACGAAATCGGAAACAATAAGAGTTAATTTATTCAGGAACAAGCTTTTTGAACAAAAATGACCTTGAGTGAACCTTTAATAATATTTGTTAATTTTTACAAAAATTAGGCGTTATTTTCTTACAAAAAAAAATAATTTGTGGGGGGGGGGCAATTATAAAAAAATAAATAAAACTTGAAGTTGTATGATTTTAATTTGTAACTAAATAATTTGAGAGGTTTCAATATAAAATTATCGAACACTTTCCATTCAA
>NC_046657.1:182780518-182783225 GCF_010883055.1 Belonocnema kinseyi
CTCTTTAAATATGAAATTAGTCTATACTTTTTCATGTTTGAGCTACAATTATTCCATTTTAGAGTTATAAATTACAGTCGTGAAAAAACCAATAAAATGTTTAAATTAATTTATATATAAAACAAAAAACCTTTGTGTAATTCAATCTAAATGCAGCTGCAAAAATTTAATTTGAAATGCGTTGAATTCAAGGTATATTTTAAAAAGAAAACTGAAAGCAAAGGATCGACTTTCAAAAGAAGCGAAAGAAAGTGACTCGCTGGATTGCAAATAAACATGGAAAATGGTGTATTTTCGCATTTTTAAATTTTAAATTTTTAAATTTGCAAATTTTACAATTAGTTTTATGTAAATTGTATTGTTATCTTAAAATAGTATAAATAGTTCTTAAATTAGTTTTTAAATTGTCTGCAGTTTACATTTTTCACATACCTAGATGTCAAAACAGCCTACCAAATTTTTTCAAATTTTAATCTTTTATTTTCTAAGAGAAAATCACCCCGGTTTACCAGTCACTGAAATGGATTAGAAAAAAATTTCCAAGACCCAAGAATAAAAATTGTATGTACAGCGAATTTTTTAATTTTTAATTGAGATTATCTTCAACTTTGTGATATCAAAAATTTCCATACAAATTTCTTTTCAATAATACTGTAGGAAAAAATCAACAAGATCGAGCGCTGAAATTATAATTAGAGCAAATTTTCTGTAATTCTATGGGGACGGCTGAAATATCCCGAAAAATAAAATTCCCGACTCGGTAAAACTCTCGGTCCCAAAAAATACAATTCCAAAACTAATAAAATTTGAAAATTCCCAAATAATAAGACTCCCCAAATAAAATTGTTTCTTAATCAATATTAATTATTTATTAAAACTACGATAATAAAATATTGTTATCAAATAAATTTTTGTTTGAATTTAAAATTAAAATTACACAAAAAATTTTACCGGCAAATTAATATATAAAAACACGTGTTTTTTTAATTTTAAATTTAAATTTTATTTAAATTATTTAATTTTAAATTTAAACAATAATGTTTAAGCCCTTCAAACATTAAAAAAGTTGTTTCTTTGGTATAAATGTTTGATTATTTCAATTAAAAAAAAAAAATTGTAAAAAAAATGCTTTCAGTACTTGTTTATCTTGAAATGTCTTTCTATAATACTTTTTTTTTAATTAAAAATATGATTTTTCGAGAACATTTTTTTTTATAATTAAAAAAAGACTGTACCGAAAACCTGGATCAAGCTTCAGATCTGAAAAAATTCAGCGATACATACATGTCAAACTTTTTTAACCTCAAAAAAATTTTCTACTGCTTTACCGTTATATTTTACGAAGAATGAGAAAACAAGAATTCGACTTCGTAGTACAATGAGGGCAGCACCTCTATAGGGCAGAAAATGTGATGTCCTATATATATGATTCCCACTCCGACGCCCCGTACCGCATCTACGTTTATAATATTTTTGTATCAGCTATGTCAAAGCAGCGCTAGCGCAGCGAGTAGACAACTTCGAACTTCTAGGGTCTGCAGGTAAAGCAGATTGCATGATTACCGTCAGAGAAAGCTAAAAGTCAAACTTCTGCTGTAAAACCTAAATGTATCCGCCGAAAATCATTATTTGCATAAATAAACTTTTTTCTTCCTCCGGCTCTTTGCAAGAACACAAACGATCCTTTAATATTTATTAACATTTCCCGAAAAAAATTTCCGCGTTATTTAACCTTTTATTTTTCAATATGGGTGAAAAAATATTGATCTTAAGGCTGACTGGATCAGCTGTTATACTCATCACATGGCCTTAAAGTGTAGTCAAAGAAGGGACTAAACGAAACGAAATTGATCAGAATTGTGTTATGTACAAAATATGTCTCTCGCCGACTGAAACGGAATTGGATTTTCAACATTTTTTTAACCTATAAAAATGTGAATTTGAAAATTCCTGTAAATTTTTCTATAAACATGTCTCATACGGAAATGATAAAAACTGCTTGATTCAAAAGTATTTATTTTTGAAAAGTATGCTTTTCGAGACTATTATCACTATTATCATGAATTTTTTAATTAGACAAAACTTCTAAAAGTTGGATCATTTTCAATAATATGCAATTTTGATTTTCTAAGAGATCCATAAGTTTAAAACGTTATTTTTAGTAGATTTTAACAAGATTTACAAATTATCTTGATGAAGTTTTTTAAGTGGGCACGAATTATCGAGCGCGAGTTTCGTAATGAGAATGTAATCGTCAGAGCAGTATGTGCTTTGACAACCTTCTTCAAAATCAAATAGAAAAAAATTCAGTTACAATTTATGACTGTATTTCCTCAGAAGTTTAAGGTTGTATGTAAATCCCATCCCCGTACAAATAATAGAGTTCCGTGGGGCGCCGTCAAACCATACTACATTGAACAAATTTCACGGACACGCATGGTGAAGATTTCAGTGCGCTACTGGCATATAATGCGTAGGATGTGTGTATACGTATAGTTACCACTGCTATGCCAGCGGCAGATTCGTAGATCGTGCAATGTTGCAATTAAAACCTAAACATGGCTGATCAACTGTCACGTGCGTTTGAATAGATTGGTACAGCAGATAAGCTGGAGAGATGGAACAGCGTTGCTGCTATGTGATCCTGTTATGTTTATCAGTTTGAAAGTGACTAAAATTTCAATGTTTTTCATTGAATTATCTATGA
>NC_046657.1:182783325-182787587 GCF_010883055.1 Belonocnema kinseyi
CAATACGCCAATTAGCACAAATGGTAAGTTCCGACAGTGCCTATAAGTGTGCCTACTGGCCGCTAGATGGCAATACCGGTTTCATATGTATACACCTGGTATTTCGCTTTCCCCTTTAAATTTTTCCTTTTTCATCCTTTCGCCGTTCCCTTCAACCATTCTCTCTTTTCCTCATTTCACCCTTTTCCTTTTCTTTTTCCCCTTTCTTATTTTTCCATTACCCTATTCTCCTTAACCGCTTCCCGTTTCTCTTTTCACCCGCTCGCCTTTCCCCTTTCTCTATTTCCCCGTTCCCTTTACCCTTGTTCTGTTTAGAATTCTGTTTCCCCTTTTATTTTTCTCTTTTCCCCTTTTCCTTTCCCTTTTCACCCTTTTCGGTATCTCATTTTCTCCTTCCTCTTTCTTGTTCCTTATTTCCCTTTTCTGTTATCCTTCCCCTTTTAATCTTCCCCTTTTCAACCTTTCCTCGTTCCCTTCACCGATTTTCTCCATTTTCCCTTTCCCCCTTTCCTCCTTCCAAAAGGGAAAATGAGAAAGGGTGAAAATTAAAAGAGGAAAAGAAACGGGAAAGAGATAAAGCAAAAGGGGCTGGGGGAAAGGTCAAGGGATGGAAAAAATGAGAAGTTGGAAAGCAAGAAAAGGGAAAGGACAAAGGAAAAGGCGAAAATGGGAAAAATAAAAAGAAAACATTGAGAATTGAAAAAAAGGAACGGGAAAATGAAGATAAGGGGAAAGGGTAAATGGTGTAAAGGGAAAGCGGAAACGATAAAGAGGAATGGGAGAATTAAAGTGGAAAGGGTTAAAAGGAGAAAGAGAAAAATGGAAAGTGGAAAGGAAAACTGTGAAGGGGATTGGGAAAGTGGAAAGGAAACTACAAGAGGGATGAGAAAAGGGTAAAGGAGAAGAAAGTGAAAAATGAAAAGGGGAAAAGAAACTGTGAAGGGGATTGGGAAAAGGGACACGAAAATACAAGGGGGTTGAAAAAGGCGTAAAGGGGAAAGGAAAATACAAGGGGATGAGAAAAGGGTAAAGGGGAAGGGAAATATTCCCTTTACCCTTGTTCTTTTTCCTATTCTTCTTTTTCCCTTTTATTTTTCTCTTTCCCCCTTATCCTTTCCCTTTTCTCCCATATAGATCCATATAGAAGTAGTTAATTAGCGCGTCGTCAGAAAAGTCCTACTGATAGAATCCATATAGAAATTAGTTAAAATCCTCTTTGCAATTTCCTATAGATCACATGTCAGGAGAATGCACATAAAACCATATAGAAGTAGGGAATTAGCACGATCTTAAAAAAAATAATATTTGCACATCCATATAGAAAGCACGTAAAATTATTTTTGCAGTTTCATATAGACTACATCTTGAGAGGATCCATATATATCCATATAGAAGTAGTTAATTAGCGCATCGTCAGAAAAGTCCCACTTATAAAATTTGTATAGAAATCAGTTAAAATCCTCTTTCAATTTCATATAGATTACATGTCACCTCCCTGGCGGACCGAAGGAACCGAAAGGAGCCTCTACAAAGTACCCGTAAAGACCCCATCGGGTCCCCATTCCGTTCCTTTTTAAAAACTCAAAAAAACAGCAAAAGTATCCAGACACAATTCTGAAAGTTACCAACGGAATGCTTATTAACTACTACTAAAAGAAGATGCACTTGAAGGCGCCTTCGGCCCATGTAAATGACAGGTATTTCGTTTTTTAAAGTTTTTAACGCTGCAAGAAAAAGTATTGCGATTACTCCGTAAGTTTCTAATGCAAATCTTAATTTAGAATCCGAATTTCAATAATTTAAAAGTTGATTTTGCGAAAGGTTTATTTTCAATAAATATTGTTTAGCCTGCCGGCGCCGGCAACGGAACAATCTTGCCGGTGCCAGTAACGGAGCAATTTTGCTGGCGCCGGCAATGGAACAAAATTGTCGGTGCCGGAAACATTGCACGTTGCCGGCTTTTTTTTCGCCGGGTGTGAAGTTCCGAAAAGCGTGCAGTGACGTATTTTTCATTCACTGCTTACGAATATGGTCATGAAAATTGAAAAAAAATATTTTGAAGGTCAAATCTTCAGAAAACCTATGTTACTAACGTACTGATACTTGTGTATTTTGATGCGTTTATTATGAACAATGGACATGGAAATACCTGAAAACATAATTTCCAATGTTCAATTTTCAAACTGTAGGTTTTTTTAAAACACTATTAAACACTATTATAAAACACTATTGGAGCTGTAAGAACCATATTTAAAGCAATATTTTATCCATGCTTGAAGTAATTTGTCAAAAAAACTTTTTTTTAAATAAGTGTACTTCTTAATTATTTAACAATTTTAATAATTGTTTAAATTACTATGCATTATTTATTTTAGAAATGTCGAAAAATTTAGACAGAGAGGTCCACCTTTTTTAAAATTGTTATCCTATGATACTTTTTGTTGAATTGCTACATAATTTTGATATATTTCTTGTAATGTTTAACAAATTTCTATTTCTTTAAACAATGTTTATTAATTTAAGCAGTTAGTTTTCGATAACTGAAAAAATAAATAAAATAGAACAAATACTTTTAATATACAAATACTTTTAATATTTTTTAATTTCAAAAGAAAGCTGATATCTGTGACTCGATTTTTATAAATTGTGAAAATAGACAATAAATAAATGCTTGAATGAATACTTAATGTTTTTAGAAAAATTTATTACTCCAACAATGACAAATAATTACATTTAAATTAGAAAATACAATTCTTTTTTACATTTTTTGAAAATAAATAATTGCTGAAATAATCTACATTTGTTAAAACATTTCTAAATTGTTTGAAAAGTCATTGTAAATATTAAAATTTTCCATCAGTAATTACTTATGTGAAAAAGACGAGGGAAATTGCTAAAAAGTTATAATAATACGTAAAAATGTAGTTTTTTGATTTTACGGCCCGCTGACCTTAAAAAATTGATTTGCTTACACTTCAATTTTTTACAGAATTTTCTTACAACTATCTCTTAAAAATTAACATCCATCCACACCTTATAACTATATAATCCGCTTGCTTCTATAACCTAACCTTCCTTGCTGCGCCTCGCCTCGCACGCATGTCGCTCTTTTCTCGCTATGCTAGTTCCATGTCCATTATTCATAATGAATGCATCGAAATACACCAGTATCAGTACGTTAGTAACGTAGTTTTTTTTAAAGATTCGACTTCAAAATGTTTTTTTTTCTCCAAATTTCATGACCATATTCGTAAGAAGTGAATGAAAAATACATCACTACACGCTTTTTAGAACTTCACACCCGGCGGAAAAAAAGCCGGCACCGAAAATATTCTTCCGTTGCCAGCGCCGGCAAAACTGCTCAGTTGCTGGCACTGGCAGGCGAAACTGTATTTATTGAAAATAAACCTTTCGCTAAAAGGCCCAAAAAGAAATAACAAACAACGAAAACAATTGTTTAACAATGAATC
This sequence comes from Belonocnema kinseyi, assembly GCF_010883055.1. Lineage (NCBI taxonomy): Eukaryota > Metazoa > Arthropoda > Insecta > Hymenoptera > Cynipidae > Belonocnema > Belonocnema kinseyi. The sequence goes on from NC_046657.1 coordinate 182,786,796, forward strand.
AGAATTAGAGTGATGAGGTAAGTATCGTTTATATAAGAGTACTTACTTTCAAAACCACAATCTACTCATACATAACTGTCAAGGATAATAACATACTTGTAATCTCGAAATCAATGAGCATCCTCTCAACTTTTATTTATACACTCATAATCATATTATTTTCATCCTCAAAACGTATAATTATAAAGAACAATTATTTTCCGTATATTTCCAGGAAAAAATTTACATTCCTTCTAAGAAAATCAATAATATTCATGACATTTAAACATGAACACATTTTTTTCAAACAATGGCTTCAATATTCACGGATTCAGAGTCGTCAAATTCAGTCAATTAAAACCTTTACTTCGCTTAATTTGCATAAATAAACAATCTATACTTCAATTGCTTTTCAGTGAGCATTTCTATTTTTAATTTATCTATAAACAAGCTTTTTCTTATTTATTCACGCTCTTTCTGAAAAATAACCTTCAAATATTGTAAATATTGTAAATACTAGAACTTAAATCGAAAACTGTGATTTAAGGTTGTATGTAAGGAAATCAATCTCTGGTTAATTTTTTTGGAAAAAGAGCTATATTTAAATGAAATAATTATTTATATGCTAAATTAATTTCAAATTTTTTAACCATACCGATGCGGAGATAATTAAAGTCAAAGTTGACTACTTTAACATGTAGTTCTACATGTAGTTCATGAAAAGTGCATAGGCAATCTTCATATTTTAATTTATAGTAATTAAACGCACTGGTAGAGAAATTAAAACAATATCGGTATTAGTGTTGCTTGAAA
>NC_046657.1:182787687-182795742 GCF_010883055.1 Belonocnema kinseyi
TACCACTTATTTGCATCGATGGGGCATGCACTCAGCGAACAGCGCTTCACTTCTTACGAAAATGTTGGAAAATGGCTCGATGACTGGTTTGCTTCAAAAAACACCTGGTAGTTAAAGGGATTGCGGGAAAGGAAAAGGGGAGGAAAAATGAGAAACAGGAAAAGGTGAAAAGAGAAAGAAAAGGCGGAAATAGGAAAAGGAAAATATAAAAGGGGAACGGGAAGTACATGAAAAAAGGGTAAAACGTAAGGGGAAATGAAGAAATTGGAAATGGTGGAAAGGGGAAATGGTATAGAGGAATTGAGAAAAGGAAAGGTTTAAAAGGGGAAAGTAAAAGGTGTAGGGGGTTGGGAAAGGGGAAAGGAAAATTCAAGGGGGTGAGAAAGGGGTAAAGGGAAATTGTGAAGGGGGAATGGTAAAGGGTGATAACGGAAAGGGGAATGGGAAAACGAGAAAGGGGGACGGCTGAAAAGGGAAATGTGAATTCAGAAAGGGGAAAGGAAAATGGTGAAAGAGAGAACTAAGAGACATACAGAGATACTTCGCGATCCAGCCCCTGTCTTGTCGTGCTCACCAAACGTCCTTTATCTGCTTCACATTCTTGTTTTCATTTATTAAAAATAAAGTTCCGTCACATGCCTTTAGTGTTATTGTTCGCGGATACGCGTAGATACGCGGAACAAAAGACAGTGTTTGTGACTGATAAAGCAAATTTCGACCCTAAAAAGAAATCAAAATATTTCAATATTGAGTGTATCCATATGAAAATGAATTAGTTTTACCTTCTAAGCAAAATTTCCAGCTTTGTATAAGATAATATTCAGTAATCATTAAAATGAACAGCAATGTTTATTAAAATTACTATATTTTATCATCAAAATTCTATTCCTTCATAGTATTTCCCCTCTTTTTCTCGTTCATTCACTTAATTACGAACTGAATTAATAGAATCTAATACAAAAATCCAACTATTAATGTTTCTAACCGAATTAAATTTGGTCACAAAATTTATACTCTATAGTCTATACTCTTATATTTTTGGACGAGACTTCATTTAATCTTTTTTGGTTGGAACTTAAACTGCTTTGTTAACAAATAATTTTTTGGTTGAAAATCCTCAATTTCTTTCAAAATAATATCTGCTTAAAAATGTATAGTTTTTTAGAAATATTTTCTTTTTAAATAAATTTTGGTAATTGAAAATTGAAATATTTGTTTAAACATTAGCCTATTCTGTTTAAAACAAATATTTTTATATTAAATTATTTGGTCATCTGAGACCTGGGAAATTCAAGAATTTCTTTCACTTTTTTTCCCCCGCGGCGTTGAGAATTCACCTTTTTTGTAAAAGAGTATTATTATTTTGTGAACAGTTCAACAATTTTCATTAATTTATACTTTTTGGTTAAAAATACAATTATTGAGGTAAAAATTAACTTTTTTCATAAAATTTATATTTTAAATTAAAGTGGGTATTGGCAATTCCATATAGAGCCACATAGATCCAGAAGTCTATCAGAATTAATGAGCCATTTCCCAAGAAGAAATAAAGATAACAACAGGAGCATATAGAAACCACCTCAGTTGCTGTTGGTAATTCCATATAGAGCCATACAGACCCGGAAGTCTATGAGAATAATTGTGGCATTCACCGAGACGAAGTAAAGATACAAACACAAGCGTATAGAAACCACCCCAATGAGTTTTGGTAATTCCATATAGGACCACATAGACACATAGTGTATGATAGTCATACAGTCTGAGAATCAATGGGACATTCACCGAAAGAAAATATATATACCAACAGAAACATATAGAACCCAGTGGGCACAAAGTTTGGCGACGTCTTCACGACATCTTTAGGACATCTTTACGACATCCTATGTCCATGTCGTTAAGGTGTCTTTACGATGACATAAATAAGTCGCATAATCTGACGATGTCTTTACGATATCGCAGACACCGAAACAACATGTACATGGGATGTCGTAAAGTTGTCGTAAAGATGTCGTAAAGACGTCACCAAATTTTGTGCCCATTGGGAAACCACCTTAGCGACTGCTAGTAATTTCATATAGATTCTTATAGAAGTACGAGTTCCATATGTATCTTTATGCAATATACCTTGACAAAAGCAATACTTTTCGTATTGAGCTTTTTTTATATGGGTTTGGCTGCGCTCGGCGTAAAACGCTACACTCTGCCTCTTTCTTTCACAGCGAAAGAGAGAGAGAGACAGCGGCTGCGCATACGCCATACGCAAACCAAAGACGCGTTTAAATTAAATTAATTTGATATTTCATTTTACGCAATTCATATTTATTAAATAGATTTCTTATGATGGTCATTGTTGAATCTTAAAAATGCCATTAATTTACGTTCCAAACTTATCTGCATTTTCCTATTCAAATTTACTTGCAGCCACTTCCCATTCACTACAATTAAATAATGAAGAGCATAATCTGCGTCATACAATTTATCGGACTTCATCAAACATCAATTGTATGATGCAGATTCGCTTCTCTAAAAGGGAGCCTGCACTTCTCCATTCAGTTTGAAATCCTTCAAACTCCATTTAATTGAGAACTTGAAACGATTCATGCGTTTCTTCTGTCAATCGTAAATCACGAATTGAACTTAATTTAGTTTTTTGAAGTTATGTTCTCCGATTCAGAATGTCTTAAAACTATATAGAACATGTACATCTCCGAAGGTGCTTGGCAGATTTAATTAAGTACAAATAGCTGACCAATTCAGTGAGTCCCAATTGAAAAGCAACTTTTTCAATCTGGAATTTTAAGATACACATGTCAAAGCGCTCCATTTCAATCTTTTCATTTTTCCTGAGTAGCCAGGCCGCTCTCAACGGCGAAAACTTGAAAAAAGAGGCTGCTTCTGTAGGATTCCCTGAAAATTAAATTACAACCATATAAGAAGCTCTATATTTGCCTGATAAGTAGGGGTTGTTTTTTGAACGTGAATTGGTGGAGCCTAATAATCAGTAATGGTGTTTTTGAAAAGCCTAAAAATCAGCGACTCTAGTTACATTGTAAAATTCTGAAAGAGTATTTTTTGGCAGTCATATCTGCTTGGTAACAAAGAGGTTATTTTACGTTGAGGTTTGGAGCCCAAAAATCGGTGTTGACATTTCGGAAGAGCCCAAAAATCAGAGACTCTAGTTACACTGTAAAATTCTGAAAAAATAGTTTTTTTTAAACAAAGTCATACTTGCCTGGTGAGAAGCGGCTATTTCTCACGGTTAGTGTTAGAGCGCAAAAATCGCTTTTGGTATTTTTGAAGAACCTAAAAATCAGATCTAGTTACACTGCAGAATTCTAAAAAAGTTTATTTTTTGACAAAGTCATATGTGACTTTTAACAAGGGGCTGTTTTTTTTAAGGTAAGGTTTGGAGCCCAAAAATCTGTGCTGCTGTTTCTAAAGAGCCCAAAAATCATAATCATAATTTCATCTATCAATCAAAATTAATTAATGTTACACTGTAAAAATTCTGAAAGAGTTTTTTTTATCAAAACCATACTTGCATGATAAGAACTCTACCGATAGAAATCTCGGAATATTAACTGAAGATTCTCAGGATCTGAGAGGCTTCAGATAAATTCTCCGCAGGCTCTCAGGTAGATATTTTAAAGATCCACGTAGCTCATTCAAATGGTCTGAGAGCTGTAAGATGTCCTTTCAGAAATTGAAAGAAGAATAGATTATAAATAACAAGCAGAGAAGCTGACATTTAAATTAGAATTCGATCATAAATAACAAGCAGAGCGGCTATCGCAACACAAAAAACAATTCACAGAAGCTGGGCGAGCCGAGCGAGACGCGTCGTATAGTCGTCGCACCTATCTGTTACTTAATTGTTTGAGTAGAGACCGAGTGAATAACTAACTGGATCACGAAATAACCTACAGACGTGCATCTTTACGTATTCGGGCGGAGATACTGTCAAAGAAGGACTTGTTTCGACGAAAGTTTCCAATATTGGAGCTGGCACTCAATTTTTTATGACTTTCAGGGAGCATGCATGTCAAATTGCTGAGAAAGGCTTCGATAGCTGTGCACAATAGTCATAATTAAACGACGTATAAATATAATAATATATCCAATAATCAGGATATATCAAAGTTTCTTTTATTGCAAATAACTGTTTTCTAGGCGTATTTGATTTATCATACAGTCTTTATTTTGTTATATTTAGCACTTCTTTTAAATTTATAAAGTTACTTGATGTAAGCCCGCAGTCTGGCTACATACTACTTTTAAGATTATGCAGCTACTTGATGTTAGCCTACCGTCTAGCTAACAACTAGTTTATAAACCACGCAGTGGATTGATGTTAGCCCATATTATCGCTACCGAATACTTTCAAGACTACATTGGGTCTAACTTGCAGTTCTATAAGTATTTCGTTTTAAAGATTTCAAGCTATGCTAGTTTTTAGCGGAGCTGGTCTTCTTTTTGTTACACCTCGAAACAAGCCCACTTTTGGTTTCGAATCAAAACTTTTTTTCTGTGAATGGAGTAGCCGACATAAAATTTAGAAATAGATTTTTTTATTTCAAAGTTAACAGCCTAAAACATAATACAGTGAAACCCTTCCATAGCCCTTCCGAGAATTGATGCCGCGCCGCAGATAGGTGTAACAAGAGCTGCGCGGGGTCTGCCATTGTCACTCAGACGAGTAGTCAAGTGTGAACAAAGAAAAGCGGAGCGGGCTACAATGAGTTAGTTCACTCAAGATCAGCCCCAAATTCGGCGCTATTAAAGAGTTTCACTGTAATTAGGAATCTACGGGTTTCGATTATTTCAGATATCTAAATTTTTTAAATGTTTAAAATTGAAATGAATACAACATATTTCGTAAATGGAATAAGATATATGCCAAAACCGGCAACATTTTTCAATTCAACTCCAAAATAGTATATTACTATAAAAGTCATAATTACAAATATGTACAAAGAGAAAATTCGTAAATTAAGCAAAAGTGTTAATAACTTGAAAAAATTTCTAAAAAGGGATTCGGGTCGGAGACAGCCAACTGCTGTAAATAACTCTCGCCGCCCAGTGCGTGACGAATACAATAAGACCATTACATGACCGTCGCATCTCTCTTAGACTCAAATCTCTCTGACTATCTCTTGAGACGAAATCATTTAAACCTACCCAGCAAATAGCGTGGAACGGGCCAGACTATTTCGCCTGAGAATATTCTGAGACTTTCCATCGGTAGGGAAGGGGCTGTTTTTTACAGTTAAGGGTTAGAGCGCAAAAATCGGTGTTTGCATTTTTGAAGAGCCCAAAAATCAGATACTTGATTTGCAATGTAAGATTCTAAAAAATATTTTTTTTTTCACAAAGCTAGTTACACCTTAAAATTTTTAAAAGTTTATTATTTAACAGTCATATTTGCCTGTTAATAAGGGGCGTTTTTTAAATTTAAGGGTTGCAGCCCAAAAATCGGTGTTTGCATTTTTGAAGAGCCCAAAAGTCAGATACTTGATTTGCAATGTAATATTCTAAAAAAATATTTTTTTTTCACAAAGCTAGTTACACCTTAAAATTTTTAAAAGTTTATTATTTAACAGTCATATTTGCCTGCTAACAAGGGGCGTTTTTTAAATTTAAGGGTTGCAGCCCAAAAATCGGTGTTTGCATTTTTGAAGAGCCCAAAAGTCAGATACTTGATTTGCAATGTAAGATTCTAAAAAATATTTTTTTTCACAAAGCTAGTTACACTTAAAATTTTTAAAAGTTTATTATTTAACAGTCATATTTGGCTGTTAACAAGGGGCGTTTTTTAAATTTAAGGTTTGCAGCCCAAAAATCGGTGTTTGCATTTTTGAAGAGCCCAAAAGTCAGATACTTGATTTGCAATGTAAGATTCTAAAAAATATATTTTTTTTCACAAAGCTAGTTACACCTTAAAATATTTAAAAGTTTATTATTTAACAGTCATATTTGGCTGTTAACAAGGGGCGTTTTTTAAATTTAAGGGTTGCAGCCCAAAAATCGGTGTTTGCATTTTTGAAGAGCCCAAAAGTCAGATACTTGATTTGCAATGTAAGATTCTAAAAAATATATTTTTTTTTAGCCTCATCTGTCTGATTACCGGGGCTCGTGATTGAACGAAAAGTGGTGGTACTGGGAATCGGTGTTGGTATTTCTGAAGAACCCAAAAATCGACGTTCGTATTTTTGAACAGCAAAAAAATCAGAGAATCTATTTACGCTGTTAAATTGTGAAAGAGAATTTTTTAACAAACTAATATTTTCCTGATAACCAGGGGTTGTTTTTTAACGTAAAGGGGTGGAGCCTAAAAATCAGCGACTCTAGTTACACTGTACTGTACAATTCTGAAAAAGATTATTTTTTGAAAAAGTCGTATCTGCCTGGTAACAACCCAGCGCGCAAAAAAATTAAGGATGTCCTAGAGACGTCTTTGGGACATCCCTAAGATGTATTTTATAACATGTCATTTGGTCATCCTGACATAGGCCTGACATAGGACGTCCTGGGAACGCCCCAAGGACGTTCTTGAGATTTTCATAGTTTTTTGCCCACTGGGAAGAGGTTGTTTTTTCACGTGAGGGGTTGCAACCTAAAAATCGTTGTTGGAATTTTTGAAGATTTTAAATACCAGACCATTCTTAATAGGCGGATATGAATTTGTCAAAAAAATATAATTTTGTCAGCATTTTACGGTGCTACTTGAGTGTCTGATTTTTGGGCTTTTAGAAAATACCAACAACGATTTTTGGTCTCCACTCCTTTACGTTTAAAGACGACTCCTGGTTACCTGATAGATGATACTTTGTCAACATATAATCATTTTTAGAATTTTAAAGTGTAAATATGATCACTGATCTTTGGGCTCTTTTGGGATCAAACCCATAACGTGAAAAAACCAACCCCTCGGCGCGCTGTTAATATTTTTGGGCTCCTTGAAAATTCGAATTCGTGTTTATAGACAGGTGGTTGATTTTTTAAATTTAGGGGTGATTTTTGAACAAAAATTACAAGCATTGGACAGTCCAAGAAGGGCCCAGCACTACTTTCTATTATGTTTTTCCTGATTTAAGTAGTTTTTATGTACATATGCGTTGTTTTTTTACGTTTTTATGTGGTGTATTCGAGAGCCCAAAAGAAGCCAAAAATCTGATGCGTTTTGTATTTTTCAGACTTCATTTTTGACAAGGGGTGGTTTTTTGAACATGGGGGTAGGTTTTGGAATTTTTTCGTGCATCAAGGACCCAAAAATTATGGTATTTTTTGTTTTTTCTGAATTTAAGTTTTTACATTAGGGGTAGTTTTAAGCCAGTACCTTTACTCGAAATTTTAATTTTCATAAAGAGTAGTGGAGCCCGAAAATCGACAATACATAAAAAAAGCCCAATATTCTGATACAAAGAATTTAGGAATTTCCTTTGTGGAGGTGCTAGCTTGATGGACCTATATAAAAGGCCTGTTAAGCCGCTGGGTATCAGACGAAATCCTGACATAGCCTTAAATCGAAAAATCTTTCTAACAGAAAAACCGACTGCCATCACAACAATAATAAGGACAAGGTAATACGAACTCACAAACAATCCATGAATTGCCATTCAGTTTATGGTTTTATATCATAATGTTATTACAGAAATTCTATTTTATAATAATTAAAAGTAATAGTAGTTGATTGATAAATCACTCTTGGGTGAATCAACCGATCGAGAATGCGACTCATCAATCGACGTGTCCGCAGATTTTCACTGTTCCTTTAGAATCAATTAAACTTATTTTTGCATCACCAAATCGCCCCATTTTTTATAATCATATCATCATCATACATAATGGAAAAAAAATGTTACATTTGTACAACCATCATATACATGTTACATTTAGATTACGGTTAATTCATTACCATTTTAAAAAAATGTAGAGAGAAGAGTATCTCCGTGTGTTTTTTAGTGTGTTTCATGTGTATACCTAATTATGAGTGAAATGCTGCTAAACTCAAAACGATCTACGCACAATGCTCTCTGCCTTATAAAATTTTAGTTG
>NC_046657.1:182795842-182817620 GCF_010883055.1 Belonocnema kinseyi
CGTTACAGATTTCGACAAAACTCGTAGTTTTAATAATTTGTATGACGTTACTTAATCTGAGGGTGTCTATATTTTACAATCCATCTCAACTGGTGGAACGTAATATAATAAAAATAAAATCAAGATTCACGGAATCGTTTGATGCTTAGATATGTGTATGTATGAGGGAACGAATATATACATTTTACTATGAGTCTTTAATTATTTTCATATGGTGTATACCCTTTTACCATAAAAGTTACGCACTTAACACGAAAATGAGGGATCAAGACTTGGATGTTTTCTATTTTTGGCCATGGATAGCAATTTTGGCGATAAATAAATGTCATATCCAAAAGTTTTCTGTTCTTCGAATTATTTCAATACGTATTTAAGATTTAAGCCTCAAAAACTAAGAAGAAAAGTGTTTTGGGTTATATTTAAAAATCTAAATAACAAGATTGAGAACTCATAGACATTGATAATTCGACTCGGAAACATTATTCCTTTAACGATTCCTTTACGCAACAGTTGCAGATGACATTTAATCATTTATTTCATAAGCAGAGGGCGTTGCAAGCAGTTGGTATTGAACTGAATGTGACGGAGATGAAAATAAATAAGTCCTAAGGTACTGATTGAGTACAAAAGAGAAAAACAAAGACAAAACTCAAATTGACGAAAGAAAGACACATAATAATTATCGTATAACGATTAATTAATAACTGCACCTACGACGATAAGCGCGTCGACGGGAATGCGACCTCTGGTGGCGCGCAACGAATATTATTTATAACTATACTGAAGTATGTATAACTCGATTAATTGATTATTTATAACATTATTTAGTAATTATCAAGTGACGGCTTCTTTTTCCAGACGGCTCAGGTTAAGGAAGCCTCTACGAAACAACTTTAGAGAATAAACACGAGATAGGCTGTAAAATTCTAGTATTTTTCAATGTAAAATGCAGTTACACGTGGGATTTTGCCTTTTTAAGAAGCGCTGAATCGTCCGAATTTCGTTCACGAACGCGGAAAATGCGGAAGGAGAGGACGAAACTTTCACGGTAACAAATCAGTCGCAACGAGAGAGAGAGAGCTTAATTGAAATATTGCAAAATTGCATTCATTAAAACCCAGAATTATACACAACGGATTGTCTAAGGTGCATCAACATAAATTTACTAAAGTAAAAGATTATGCTGCAAATGTTTATTATTATTATACAGTCAATTATTCTATAATATTAAATTTCAAAAGATGATAAAATATGTGCTGAACAGAAATATATTCTCCAGAACGATAAACTATGAGAAGAGACTCAAAAACAATTGGTTCTCTCGCCGAAATCGACATTGAACGATAACTGATGATAGAAAACAGGTCTCGACAGCAAAAATTTGAAACCAGAAAATCCGCCTCTCCAAAGCCGAAAAAATTTCCATAAATTTTGTTTGTACTTCTTGTAATAATCATTAGAAAAAGCTATATTTCTCTTTAATAGGTGAATGTGTGTGATGGGCACGAAAAGTTAACAAGTTTTCCCTTTCTGTTTAATACAAAGTGCAGTAAAGTCGCATATACTACTTGTTTTTCTCAGCTTTTTGTTTTCATTAAACCTTGTAACAATGACATATCTATTCGCTCCGTTTAGCCTGTTGTAAAAAACATTGTCGAAAATGATTCTTTTTTTGCAACTATTTTGTCGTTTCTACATTCTATACACTAATATACAAGTTATGCAAATTTCTTCTTCATATGCTCATCCGTCCCACTTATATCTATAAAATTATCTGCTAAAATGGAATATATTGTTCTTATTCGTCCCTGTGTGTAATTACGAATTTGTATTTGTGTATAAAAGTGTATGTTCTCAAGTGAACGTGAAAACAAATTCTATTCGTTGGCTTTAACAACCATCACCAGCAACGTTAAATTTTGAGATCATTTGACCATTATCATGTTGGCATCATAAATAATATAGAAATTGAATGTTGCCATCCAAACTGACAGTATCTTTATTGAATAATGAAGTAAAAAATACGCAAAGTGGAAGGTCCAGTATATTGCGTAATGCGCTATTCTTGGAGTTACCTATCTACATGTAACTTACAGGAAGCGCCACACGCAGATATCGACATTTCACTCTTCCCCAAGGAAAATATTTCTAAAGGATTTCTCATAAACGTAGTTGAATGCATAAGTAGCGCGGAAATTTTATGAATGCAAATTGTAGTAATTGATAACGCTGTTGGAGAATGATGTAAAGCCAACGGTGCGCGGGCGAACGTACAATAATCAGGAAAATATAGCTATGTTCAAATTCAAAAGAATCATACACGTATGCTTTAACAATAAGTTATGGCAATGAAATGCGTGGACTCGCATTTTATTATAAGGGTGATCAATCGTGGATAGCGTCAAGCGGTCATTGCAGTTTAACTCAGTATTGAATACCATTTTATCAAGCAAAGACTCAACCCGGCACAGTGTCTTCAAATTATGGATTTCCATTACGAAAATCATCGTTCTGTGAAACAAGTTGATTGTGAAGTTAGAGCAACTTACGGCTTTGAAAATTGACCCATGGTCGAGACTGATTTTCATTATTGGATGACCAGCGACCGATTAGACCACATCTAGTTTCGAATTTTTCCATGCTATAAGCAATGCATTCGGTGGGTCAATTATTCCGACCGTTAATTGCTTTAAGAACACGATAAACTTGTTTCACAGAGCGATTATTTTCGTGATGTAAATCGAACATTTAGAGACGCTATGTCGTTTTAAGTCTTTCCATGATGAAATGATATTCCATACTGAGTTAAGCTGCAATGACCGATTGACGCTATTCACGCGTGACCTGCCAAAAATTCACATTGAAAAAAGTATCTCACGATGGATCAACATTCAAAAACTCCAAAAGATGTATGCATCTGTTATTTTTATGCAAGATAAATAAGATATATAAAACAAGAATCAAGTTTTTTCCGAGGTGCGGTGAAAAGATGTATCATACAGCGGTTATTTCCCATATGCGTATCATACGTACGTCCGATTCAAACAGTGGATTGGTAAATGTAGTGTTGACGTGTTCGACGAGATTTGCGACTTAATAGGGAGATAGCGCGCTACTGTACATCAGTCTTAATATCAGGGCGCACCATTCCCGCGACATTTCTTTAATTTTTCGTTTACTTTTTGAGGAAGGAAACGAGCCTGTCACTCCTTACGTTCAACCAAAGACCATTTACACCAGCGCCATGGCAGTTAAAAATTGGTATGTTTTTACGAGTATGAACAGATGTGTTTTCGTGTAAATTGTGTGGTCCGTGTGCGTATGTCCGTGTGAGAGATTATGGGTGCGTGAGAGGCAAGTATGAATGGTTGCGAGACCGCATTCTACAAGTGGGAGGTGCACAGATCTTTCATATATATATAATACAATTAGCGTGTAGTAATAGTAGTAAAATCATATACAATTGTTACAATATTTAAATATTACTTATTACATATATATCATACCGATAAAGTTTTTAAAGTTGAAGTATACATATACAGATATATATATATATATATTTATTTATATTTATATATAAATCAATATTTATATCGTTACTTAATTTGCCTTCCTGCAAGCAGCGTCACGACAACTCCGATATCCTTTTGGAGGGTGCAAAAAACATGCAACGCAACGCCACCACTTCCTAGCATTGAGTCGAATGTATCTGTAAACGATGAATGCAATGCGAGTTTGAATTTATATTACATATTTCCAAGTTTCTTTAAAATAACTGAAATCCTGAGATTTTATATAAGTTAAAAGTTCAAAACAAGCGAATCGACTGAAAAAGGTAGCACGATGACAAACTGAAATATGTGTAACGCCACTTGCAAGCACAAGAATAAAAATAGAATGATTTTAATTTTCCAAATTGTAAAATGTGTTGCTTCAGTTTGTTTAATATCAGACAATTGATCAAATACGAATTTTGTTTTCTCAAAGCATTAATCTTCGTTTTGACATGTCGAAAATATCAAATTTAGTTGTACCACATGTTTCCCTTATGTTCTAGATTAGGAGTGTCCAATATTTCATACATGATAATATGACGTGGCAATATTCGTCCCTACTTTCCTTATGACATTTTTCGCGTCTTCTCTTTCGGGGAATAGTGTTATTTAACAGGTTCGAGAAAAGTCTGACAAATGTTGATAACTTTATATCATCGCGTATGCACTGTTGATCACTTCTATTCTAGATGACGCTAAAAACTTGAAAATATTAATTTTATCACAAGAAAAACAGTAGCTACGTAGTTAAGACTAAGAAAAACATTGTCATTCTAAAATCAGAAAGAAACTCTTTTCGACAAGAGCGCATTGCATTCGGAGATATACAGTGACATCGTCGGACCAAGAAAAGTTGACTAATCTTGGCCAGTGCCCTCCCCTCTTGATACTTGCGGAGTTGCTTGGTCAAAAAACAAATAATTTCATAGGGGAATGAATATAAGCATGCGAGCAAGTACAAAGAGGAGAAATGCATGCAAACTCGAGTATCTCCCAACTAGTCGCGCTTTGCAGCGACGGCCGAGTTTGGGATTAGTTTTCATGTCAGATCGAACCGGTTGGAGAACATAACGCAAGATGTGTTCGATAATAAAAAGTTTAAAAAAAGTCGAAATTACATTATCGCCTGCATCTCTTTTGTCCGTTTTTCCCTCGCTTTTTACATGGTCGTACTGAGAGTGCAGGTGCACCGCCGATAATCGCTATATAAAAAATTTACACTATGTATAATCAAAAGTCGTTTTTCTTAAAGAATTTTTAATTGCCCCATATGGGTGAAGAGGGACGTCGGTTTCTGATGGCAACGCGCCGATGTTGTCGAGGATTTGGTTGCCAAGAAACTTTGTTTTGTTCGTGGGAGGGCATCTATCGCCTTTATATATTCAAGTCTGTAGAATATTTATATGTATGTATATAATATGTATACGATGCCTACAGAAATTAGTAGCGATAGCGGGTAATCCGCAAGTGGCGGTTAATCGGTGTTTATAATCATAATTATAATAACGAGTAAGAATATAATAACGATAATCATAGAATAATAATCGCAACGCGTAACGCTCGTTAGACGTGGGATGTAGAGCACGTGTACGCGTTATATTTCCTTCCTGCTGATGTCGACTTTGCCCTTAAAAATAGTCCGTAGGATGACGATGCTTCTATTACAATGAGTGAAAGAGAGGGGGGGGGGGAGTAGAAAGTGTTTGAAAGGGAGTGAGAGATAGTGTGTGTGTGTGTTTGTGTGTGAGAGAGAGAGAGAGAGAGAGAGAGAAAGAGAGAGAGGATAGAGTTCGTAGCTTCAGTTGATTTTAATTTACACAAATGACGCGTGATTTACATAGACGAAGGAATTATCGTCATTCCTTAAAAATTACGTCGTTTAAAAATATGTTCGAAGTTATCATATTTATACTGGTGAAGCGACTCGAGAGATGAGGGTAGCTGGAATGTCTGTCTGTGAGTGGAATTCAGTATAAGCCGCTCCCTCCGGATTTTTGAACGTACTTTCCTCCATCGACGGGGATTCGACGGTCTTTTGTTCATACTCATGTTTCTCCTCGTTTTTCTTTTGTTTTCCATTTCTATTTTTACAAATAACTAATCCACGCAGGAAGAAAGAGCGAAAGAGTAAAGGTACTTAAGAATTTGTCAACTTGATTAATAAATCGTAATATGTACAATATTTTACAAAGAAAGCGGCTACGTTTCCTCTTCTTCGTTTCTTTCCTCTTGCCCGTCCAAATTTTATACAAAAGATAAGCTCCCCGTTTCTTGTTATTTATTAACACCTACTATAACAAAATATTACACATTGTACAAGATTTTCAACTCCCCGTCGAGAGGGTGGTTGATTCGCCGAAAATCCGCGGAGGGTGCTGCTATTTGTTCGCGGTCAGGTCGGTATTGTATACAATTGATTTTCGCTAAGGCTAATTTACACGCAGGAAGATTTTCCGATTTGCGTTTTTTCTGTTTGTTTTCTTCACAGTTTATACAATATACAATAGAGTTCGTTCACATTATAAGGGGAGTGTGGAAAGAAGACAACCAGGTAAAAATAACGACTTTCCGCCGCGAATGTCCGTAAATACATTATACAATCGCAGAAAGAAATTCTCTGAGGAAAATAGGTTACAGCTGCATCCGAACGTAATTCGTAGTTTAATTATTTTAATTTATCAATAATTATCGTATAATACACAATATTCACACGAGTCCTTTAAAAAAAGAAAGAGGGTAATAGAGAGGAAGGTAGGGCTGTAAAAACAAACCGAGGAAAGGAGGGAACGCTCGGAAAAGTAGAGGACACAGCGCGTTTAATACGCTTTCCTTTTATGTATATCACAATTTACAAAAGTTGAGTCAGAGAGGGTGCTCTCAAGAAAAAAAGAAAAGCGCAAACTGTTCTGAAGAACGGAACCTCTGGCCTCTTCTCGGCGATCTTTCAAGTCATGAAATTTTAAGGCTCTCCGCTGCTGCTAAGCCGGGGCAGAGTAAGCGGTCGGTTTGAATCGGAGATGCTTTCGATTTTATTCCCATTTCGAATGCTAAACGCTAAGCCTGATACGTGACGTCCACAGTACGGCTCCTAAACCACTATTGTCACCTTCCAACGCAGGTTAGCCGGTCTAATCGAACTGTAATCCATACGCGCATATTACACCGGGTGTCGTACCTTGACCAGCGATAAATGCATGCAGCACTAAGGTCTACCCTAAGTTGCCTAGTTGACACCTTTCTTCCATTATGTGCTCTCGTCGGGACTGACGAGTCCTTGAGTCGCTTCCTAAGGGCATGCAAAGCTCTTCATGACAGCAAGTCTCCTACTCCAGTTGCAAAAAACTTAACATTTTCTTTCTGGATTGTTGATTACTTTACCGAGAGAAAAGTTGCCATGAAGGGATTTACTACTTTTTCGAGCCTTAATTCCTGGTTTTTAGAGAACTTGCGTAGATTGTTGGGTGGGAGTAGGAACGGGTCCGGCTGAAGATGCAGGGGGACCAATGGGTCCCAGATCACCTGCACCCGTTGATGCACCTGCTGGCGTCGACACTCCCATCGCCGACGCCGTCTTCATAAAGAACTTTTCAAGTTTAACGATTATATGCTTGCCGTAGGTGTACTTGCGAAGGCTACCCAGATGTGGTCGAATCTTGTGCATCAAAACCTTGCGCTGAGCTGGTTCTGCAACGTCGATCATCTTTTGCACCACGTAGTTTGCATATTGATCTTTCATCATCACATTCAGTGCACTGAAAATAAGAAAAATATTTTTTTTATCTATAAAAATTCACCTCCCACAAATGCATAGGATATATCATGTATACATATAAAACTTTGAATAACGAAAAAGATGTACGTTTTTTATTGCTCTATAATTTTTTGATGTACAAATTTCACTCTACGCTTGGAATAAACAGTCTATCCACTCCGGAGGAATCATCAAGGCAGTCCATTTAAGTAAAAGCCTTCTTACTTTAAGAGTGAACGTTTTCACCTCAAAATACAGAGGCGTGTCTCCATCCTAGATCGTGGACTAACCATTTTCACTCAAAAGCATGAAGTGAGACTGTGAACTTGTATACATTACCGGTGAGAATTGTGCGTCCACTTACGAAAATTAGATTAAAAACAGGATAGTCTTAAAAAGTGACTTAATCTGCGAAAAATTAGGTTAGACATTTGTTTTATTTTTTATTTAATTGGAGTTATTAAAAACATTTTTTATGTCGAAATAATAATTAAAGCTGCATTTAGAGCCACCACATAAGTAATCTGATGTTTATTTTTGTTTTTGCTCATAATAGAATTTATGAAAGAAGTAACTTCAGGTTATTTGAAATTATTTTAATATTAAAAAAATATTGCATATCGATTGTTTATTTCCTATAACTAACTTTTTTTCACTAAAAATAAATTATTATTTTAAAATATATATGTAAGTGAGGATAACTTAACAATTAACTATTTTAAATTAAGAAGTACATGTTTTTATTAATATCTTTCTCATAAGTACATTGAATGAGCTTTCATCATTAACTAATTTAAATGTGGATATTAAACTCTAAAGCCATAAAATTAAATTAAAACTGTTTTGTTACTGGATGGCATAAGTTTCAGGAAAAAATATATCAAATATATAAATGTATAAAATTTTAAATAAATTAATTAATGTCTTGAGGTTGGGCGGAGTCGAAATATAATTTAAAAACATTTAGTGTGAGACGGACAAACGTTAGGACTAATCAGAAACCAAGGAAATGAAAGTAAAATTGACAAGAATCTAGAGCAAGGTGTTTAAACAAATTAGAACTTGAAATTCAAATAGATTGGGGAAAGATAGAGAAGTAAAACTACTGTGTATTATATAAGACGTATAAAAAAGGATTTTAAAGGGAGAAATATTGGGACTCGAGTAGGATAAACGGTAAATGTAAGAAACAATGGGCGAGGTTAAGATGCGGAAATGTGGGTAAATCAGGAAATAAAGGTTATGAAAATTTATTATGTAGGTTGTGCGGAACGTCAGAGGAAAATCTTGGCCACATTTGGGTATGTAAAAACGCAAGGAGATTAATCAGTGAGGATTTGGTCAGAGGGGTTGATAAATGGTTAAATAAAAACCCGGAAATGGAAATTAGTCAGAAATTAACAAAAGTTCTGAAAAGAGAACCGAGCTCAGAGATCTGCAGACATTTTAATCGCAGAGTTTTGGAAAAAATTATATATCTCACATATAATCTGAAATAAAAAATCTGAAAAAATGGTAAAAATTAGGCATATTAACCACCTTAAGAAACAAAAGTAAAATTGAGGATTTGCCCAAAACTCTGCGATTAAAATTTTCTAAATTCCATCTCGATTCCACCCAACCGCAAGATATTAATGGATGGATTTAAAATCGTATACACGTTATAAGAGCCAAACATGGAAACTTTTCAGTACTAAGGCATTTTCAATTTATACATTTTTTTTGTATTAGGTCAGATCAAAAAAAAATTGTATGAATTTTTTTCATTTTACATTTTTTTGTATTAGGTCAGATCGAAAAAAATTGTATGAATTGAAAATGCCTTAGTACTGAAAAGTTTCCATGTTTGGCTCTTATAACGTGTATACGATTTTAAATCCATCCATTAATATCTTGCGGTTGGGTGCAATCGAGATGGAATTTAAAAAATTTTATTCTCAGAGTTTTGGGCAAATCCTCAATTTTAATAAGAGTAACAACAGTGGAATGAACAATCACGTCTCACGATCGTGAGATAGGTGGTTACAGTCTGTGAACGAAACAATACGATGATCCGGAAAAAGTATCATGCATCCTCACGCGGAGCGACTCTATGATGACCGCCTTCTACGTTTCTCCCGCAAGTGTCTTAGCATCATGTTGAAACGCAGGGATGATTTTTAGACTATTCACCAGTGAAAGCTTGCCACCTCCAGGAACACAGATGATCAGGACTACAACTTAACAGAATATTCCAAGTATAAATGTCGCAACTCCCTTATAAGGTCTTTATTCACCTTGGCTGTGATGTGTTTATCAACTGAGGCCGAAAATTCGATAACGAACATGGTTGATGTCTCCAAGTCAAGGGGAACTATGTCAAGCCTCGAGTGCGCAACAAAAACAATTATCGAGAATATGAAGTTTCATTATATGCGACACTTCTCATTTTCGACAATTGACTATTTCCCTAGAAATTCTATTTCCTAGAAAATGCATGTAAGCAGATAATCGTCTAATTTACTTCTACCGCTTCTTCTAAAAGTAATTTTTTCAAAAATAATGCAAATCCTGCCAGAAGTACAAAACTGCATACAAACTGTTAATAATCATTCAAACTCACTTGTCATTAAATCCGCAAACTTCTTCAATGAGTACTGCGCGCTCTTGTCTTGTAGCGTGTGTTACGCATTTCTCAACAACGTTGCTTGCAAATTTGTGCTGGGAAAGGGCGAGCACCTTGCCTCTTACACTGCTGATTAATTGTGCTTTATCTTCTGGTTTACCATGCTCTAAACACATAAGAAAAATATTAGTTCTGCATTATATAGAAAACAAACTGTGTCCGCCAAGTCACAAAAATAAATAACGATAAAAGACTATAACATTTCAAATCACAGTATCATTTGCAATAATAATACACTGCAACAATATAAATTTATAATCAATTTTTTATAGTAGAAATTTACACCACGAGTTGAAATTGTCATGAATCTTTATGATCTTTTTTATCAATGAACTTCATTCTGAACTATTTTTAACTGATAAGGTTCAAGTTAAAAAGTAAGCTTTTCAGTTTTAAAAAATCTCCATTTTAAAAGAATAGTTAAATGCTTATTATTTTATGCAATGTGGTAGTTCGAAAATGCAAGTGGCGGAAAATAAAATGGAGAAAAGGGATTGTAATGATTCAAAAATAAAATTAACTATGTACCGAGAACATGCTGGATGACGTAGTTTCCGTATTGATCTTGGATTAACTGATCGGTGGCAGAGTGTAGTTCTTGAAGAATTCCTTGGGTCTGCTCGGGCGTACAGTGTTCCAAAATGCGCTGAATTACTCTACATCCATAGGGATGTGTACTAAGAGAATAAACCTGTCCGTTGAAGGCACCGATCACAAATTGCAAGGCTCGCGGCTCCACGCACTCAATGCACTTCTGCACCACATGGTTGCCATTCTGATCTTTAACACACTTGAGAACATGCCCATCAAGTTCGCGTACGATTTCTTGTTGCTGTTCTGGTCCGATCGACTCTAATGCCTTTTGAATTACACGGCAGCCGTACATCTGTAGAGCCAGAGGCAAAACATGACCACGAACCTTGAAAAAAAGAATGACAATTTAATAAAAATAAACCAAGAAACATTGATTTAGTCTTAGGTGGAAGATAACTCAGGACGCATATTGTCATCAGTTTCAAATCAGTTGACACGCAACTCTCATCAGGGTTAGGATAGCAAGATACATTTTCCATCGAGGTTATTATTCGGCATTTACTGGATTATAATTTTGAACAGGAGAAATGTATGTACATTGTTTCTAAATGCACTTAATTTAGTTAAATTCTCTGATGAATACTTAAATTCAGATAATGCTATAGTGTGAAACATATATGGTAATATATGAACAATAATAAAAAGTCAGGAATCGTCGCAAATGGTCAGAAGTTCGGACGATTTCTGGACATCCTGACCATTGCTAACGAGTCTGATTATTTCTGAAAATATGCTAATTCACATCCTATCAGGTAGCGCATCAGCTAGGACAGCAGGTAGGCCAACCGGAAAGGATTAAAAATAAAAAATATTTTATTTTTAATGTTGCATATTGACAACTTCAATCCATACTGCTCCACGTCCGGTTCGAGCGATGTACCGCCCCTCGTCACGCTTATTCACTGTATCGCTCTAGGCCTGTTTTGCCAAGTTTTCAGAACAGCCGATTAAGGATTTAAATACGTGCCAAAAGTCAGAAATACGGAAGAAAATTATGAGAAAGGTTATAGTAAATTTCACAGATTTTAACCTATGAATTTCCATACACACACAACACCTGATCAAGAATGCTCACCCGTCGCTACCGAGGAGGTGAAAAAAGTGTTAAGAGGAATGAAAATCTATTCCGCACCGGGACCAGATTGTATCAAAACCTTCTGGTGGAAGAAGTTTCCTTCAACCCATCAGCATTTGGCCTGTATTTTCACCTCATATTTAAAGTCGAAAGAGCCCATTCCGGAATGCTTAGTGGAAGGGCGCACAATGCTTCTGCCGAAAATAGGCAACTTAGCTGACCCGAAGAATTACAGGCCAATCACTTGTCTGAACACACTGTATAAGATATTCACAGCTATCCTAAATGATAGGATTGTTCGGGCAATTGAACCTGTGTGGCAAGAAATGTATGAACAGCGAGGCTCAAAGAAAGGCGTAGCGGGATGTCGGGAGAGTCTGCTCATCGATAGACGTGTCTGCAAAGATGCAGCATTCTACCAGCGTGACCTATCGATGGATTGGATTGATTATCGGGAAGCTTTCGATTCGACCTCCCATAGACTTATCAGCTGTCTTTTGGAAAGCTTTAAGGTTCATCCGCAAATCGTTAGGTGCATAGAGAGATTGATGCCGCTTTGGAAAACCAGATTTACTATCTTATCTGGAAGAAATCGTGTGACAACTAACAAGGTCACCTTTCAGAGAGGTGTCTTTCAGGGCGACACCATGAGCCCACTCCTCTTTTGCCTTACATCATTGCCACTATCTCTAGAACTTCGCCATTCCGACGGGTACTTGTGCGGCAAACCTGCAGATCGAAAGTACAAACTCAGTCATGTATTTTACATAGACGATGTTACGATCTATGCTAAAAACAAAGAGCAACTACATCTAGCTCTAGAGATTGTCGAACGATATATTAAGGAAATTAAAATGGAATTTGGGTTAGACAAATGCGCCAAAGTACATTTGAAGCGACGAAAACTTAATGGCATCCCTGAAGATCCTGAGCTCGTTGATAGAAGCGCTATACGACACCTTTGCGCTGGAGAGATTTATACATACCTGGGCGTGCCACAGAGCCGCATTCAGAATGTGACATCTATAAAGGATACTCTCCGAAGCAGATTCAAACGTCTCACCCGGCAAATTTGGTCTTCCGAACTGTCGGCGAAGAACAAAGTATCTGCAACGAACATGCTTGCCGTCCCGGTAGTACTCTATTCATTTGGAGTAGTTCCATAGACGAAGAACGAGCTCAGATCCCTTAATATCGGTACAAGAAAGATTATGCACATGAACAAAAACATGCATCTTAAGCCTTCTGTTCCGCGACTATACATCGCACGCCGTCAAGGTGTTCGCGGAATATTGAGTCTTGAATCTCTTCACAACAGGATTATTCTGGGTACAGCACATAGAGTCGCAAATGGAAGAGACCCTCCGTTTCTGTACAAATCAGCACGGTATCTTCCACAGAAATGTGGAGAATCAGTTAATGTCGTGTGAGCTAACGTTTGCTTTCCTTAAATCGCCCGAATTGAAGTCTGGTACGGAGGGTTTCATTTTGGCATGCCAAGACGGTGTCATTTCCACCTTAAAATACGGTCGCCACATTTTGAGCCAAAACATTCCCGATGATGGCTGCAGGGCGTGCCATGCACACCCCGAGCATTTAGCCTACATCAAAAGGCACAATGCGGCACTAAAGAGTGCTTTATTACCATCTCTGTCACTCTTACGGCATTAACCTTAATATCACTCCTCTAAATGCTCCTAGGGAGATCGAGTCAATTGTCGAGAATGGGAAGTGCCGCATATGCTGGAACTTTATATTCTCGACAATTGTTTCTGTTGCATACTCGAGGCCTGAAAAGCATCCCTGCGTGTCAACAATATGCTAAAACACTTGCGGGAAAAATGCAGAAGGCGGTAGTCCTTGGATCACTCCATGTTTTCAGGGTGCACGAAACTTTTGCCGGATCGTCGTATTGATTCCGTTACAGACTGTAACCACCTACCTCACGGTCGTGAGACGTGGTTGTGGCTGAAATTTTACCGCGATTTCGCTGGGAGCGGGTGCAATTTTTCAGATTAGCAACCGCTCCCGGTGAAATCCTGCGGTTGTCCTTATGACAAATTTTTAATATATATATTTGTCGGTATTTTCTTCATTTCCTTCGATAATTATTAAAATGATTGCATTTTGAGAAAACAGCAATGCAATGGAAATTTATAGGTTAAAATCTGAGAAATTTACTATAACCTTTCTCATAATTTCTTAGGTTTCTTGCACTGATCCTCAACTTTGTCAAACGAGCTGGAGCTATCCTTCTCGCAAATCGAAGAAAGTAACCCATTTCGTTTTCTTTTATTTGCTTTTTAATACTGTGTAGAAATATATCATATTTTAAGAGAAGACGTAATCTTTTTTTGTTTATTTTATCATCAAGAGTCAAAATCTTCAAAAATCGATCTAGAGCATCGATAAACAGGTTCAAATTTTAGAAATTTAGAACCTACGGGTTTCGAAGTTTTGAGACACCTACATATTTTCCAAAAAAATTTTAAATTAGGATAAGTATCGTAAATATATAAGTATTAATAATTAAATATAACCAAAAAGAGAGTATGCATAAATAAACTATAATATAAATAACCTGTGAAATATAAAAACTGATTAGGTTTTATGGCATTCTATTCTTGGACCCCTACTAAAAGAATTGTTATCCTCCGAAACCAAGCTCTGACAATTTCTGAACATTTTCTCATAGATTTCGACTAAAGTGGTCAGAAAATGGTCTGAAGCCCTGACTTTCATTCTGGCGATTCCTGACTTTTTTTTAGTAGGCAAATATGTATTACTTTTCTATTACTTAATACAACTTTTTGAGAGGAAAATTTCAATATTTAGAAAATATTCAAATAGTAATTACATATATATATTTTAAATCATTACAATATACTTTTTCATAAAAGTATTACAATTATGTACCTTTTGCGCAAGAGTAGACTTCTGTTCTGGTGTTCCAAATTCAAAAAATTTCTGGATAACATAATTGCCAAAGACGTCAGTCATAAGAGAATATGCCGAGGCGAGAATTTCCTGAAAGACAAGTTGCTTCTCGCTGGCAGATGCACGCTCTAGTTTCTGTTGTATGAAGCGGGAACCATGCTGATCTTGACTGAACTCCACTATGTGATTGGCAAGGTCGCGCAACTGCAGACTTGGAAATCTGATAAATTAAGAAAAA
The DNA here is from genome assembly GCF_010883055.1 of Belonocnema kinseyi. Lineage (NCBI taxonomy): Eukaryota > Metazoa > Arthropoda > Insecta > Hymenoptera > Cynipidae > Belonocnema > Belonocnema kinseyi. The sequence continues at coordinate 182,810,657 of NC_046657.1, forward strand.
CATAAAGACAAAATGTACAAAATTCACTTACAGATTTTAATTTATGTTTTTAAATGTTATTTCTCTAACTTCACTGTTGAGTGTGTCATATTACTATTTGTGAAATCAACAGCGACCAAAGCTTTAATAAGCAGACTAATGATTTTTATTAAGGATGTACTAAAGTTATCTCAAGTTTAAAAAATAGCATGGTTAAAAACGATTCATAATATCGGGGGAAATATTGCCTTTTAATTGATTCAAGAAGTAGGTAAAAAGCCTAAGGATTTTCTCGTCACACAGGCCATAAAAAAATTTGACTTCACGAGACAAGTGATTAGGTTACCCTTGTGGATTTTGAGCTGCTGAATCCAAATCTGGCCTCACAATTTGTCCTACACGTCTCAGTTTTCCCCTAAATGCAGAAAATAGGGGGGAAACTGGGGCTATTCTGGACATTAGTTTGATAATATCAGTATACAGAAAGATAAGCGTACTGGTATCATATTCTGATGTGTTGCGATTCCTTAAGATCAAATTTATACACCAAAATTTCCCAGTGCGCTTACTGTTTCCCCCAGCTAGGATAAATCTACGGAAATTGAATATCTTGCGCATGTTATACTGACTTAAGAAGCAAAAAAATTAAAAAAATGCTATTTCCTCTACAGTTTTGCGCTTTTGATATAAATTTGGGCTGATGGATGTTATATTCTTAATTGCCGCGACTTATAGAGACTTATTTGTACACAGAAATTCTAGTGTCCCTTTCGTTTCCCCTAGCTTGGGTAATTCTAGGGAAATTGAAGGCATTTCTCATATTATATACATTTGTACGGGAAAAAATAACAAAAATGCCATATACTTTGCAGGTTTGCGTGCTAAATCTAAATATGAACCCCACATTTTTTGGGTTTGTTCCAATTTGTCTCTAGGTGCTAAATGTAGGGGAAAGCCTTGGGTATTTCTGGTCACACAGGCCCACAAAAAAAGTTGTCTGCACGAGGCAAGTGACTGATTTCGCACGCAAAACTGTAAAGGATATTAGGTTTTTGTTATTTTTCGCCGTGTAAATATATATAATCTGAGAAAGCCCTTCAATTTTCCTAGAATTACCCAAGCTAGGAGAAATAGAAGGAACACTGAAGAATTTATGTGTACAAATGAAGTTTCTAAAAGTAGTTGCACCTAAGAATATAATATCGATGTGCCTATTTTCGCGTATACTGGTATTATCAAAATAATGTGCAAGTTGTCCCTCGGATTTTCCTTATTTTCTTTACCTACGGGGAAACTGATACGCGTGAGATAAATTCTGAAGCCAGATTTGAATTCAGCGGCTCAAAATCTATAAGGGTAGCCTAGTCACTTGTCTCGTGCAGACAAATTTTTTGTATGGCCTGTGTAACGAGAAAATCCCTAGGCTTTTCCCTACTTTTTGCATCTAGGGAAAAACTGAGACGTGTAGACAAATTCTGAGGCCATATTCGGATTCAGCGGCTCAAAATACATAAGGGTGAGCTACAAGGGAAGTTGTGGGCGAGCTGAGAAAGAAGCTGCAGTCGAGCGGATGCAACATAACCTAATATTAAGAGGGATTCTGATGTAAACGCGTATAAATAAGCACATTTTAAACATTTTTTTATAACTAGTGCATATAATGCGACAAACTTTCTTTTTTTGAAAGGTATGACCTAGGGCAATAGAAAAAAATAGTATCCAATGAAAAATATATACATAGTTGGTCATTTATAGAGGAAGCATTTGTTTCTGAAAAAAAAAACATTTTAAAAAAATCGTTTTGTTGTTCATTTAGATTATCATTTATTTTAGTTCAAGGAGATTTGTTCCAACTACTTTTTGAAAATGATATTGCGCAAATAGGCACCTTTGACCTTAATGGCCAAATGTGTTCATTTTTCAGCTTTTCCCATCACGTTGTCCAATGATTCGGCCGATTTTGACTGGCCACCTAGATCACCCGATTTAACTTCACCAGGATTGTACGTATTTGTGGGGTTATTTGAAGTCCAAGGTATACGCCAACAAGCCAAGGAGTCCAGCTCAATTGAAAGCGAACAAACGATGTGAAATCGCCACCATATCGGCCGAATCATTGGACAACGTGATTAAGACGCCGAAAAAAGAGCACATTTGGCCGTCAAGGCTTTTACGCCGTTTGAAACCATGTTAAAATTTCAAGTACATCAGTTTAACTGTTTTTTTTGTTTTTTTTTTTTGCGAAAAAGCCTGCGCCAAATGAAAAAATGTCATTTTGAAAAAAAAGCGTTTAAAGTTTTTCAGGCGGCCGTGACTTGTTTACGTTTAAAGACTTCCGATTTAAGTCCAGGACCATTCAGGCCATCTTTTAAACCAGACTTAAATCGGAAGAACAGTGTACTTGTATATCCTGACACAGGTGTTTAAACACGAAACAGCTGTCCCGAATGCCGACTCCTTATGCCTGATCTGAAACTCGAGTGCCCGCAATTTCGTCCTCTACTATGACACGCTATTTCTAGTCAAAAAGGAAGGCATCGCCTAAATCGACTTAGGGTATTAATTCTATGATCATAAACTATCCAAAAATGCAAAAATAAATTTTTTTACCTATCAGAATGATCTTCTGATTTGGAATCTACGCGATACCCATCTAGCATTTATGGCTTTCTCGATATATTATCAAACAATTACTCATGTTCATCTGTTATTACATTGCCGTGCAATAATTAAAAAAAAATTATTTTCCATTTTCGCGTAGGGAAAAAAAGGAATAAAAGTTCTCCTAGCACGTATTTGATGCGAACTTAATTAAAGGGTGAAGGTGCATAAGCGAACAATCCACAAATATCGAATGTACAGGATTGACAAAAAAGTTTCTAAAGTCTATTTCGCAATTTAAAAATGAAATAAGCATTGGTTTCAGAAATATGGACCTGATAAGTTGATTCAGATAAAAATTACATTTGAAAATTTTCTTCATTTAAAAAATTTAAAACCTACGATCAATTGAGATTATGTCGCTCGTCGTTTTTGACGTGCCACCGAACTCTAATATTAATTTAACGCAAAATTCACTATTTCGAAGAAAAATAAGAATTTTGTTTCTGTATATTTAGTGTATAAATTGAAAAAGCCCATATTCACTTTGAAATATTCGCGCAGTAATAAAAAAATTAATAATAAGTTTCCAACTTCAAGTAAAAGCATCTGAAGCGGGTAGACGCGGTGAAGGTTTAACGCCGACAAAAATATAGCAATTTACCTGTACACTCAATTTCAAAATTTTTTGCATTGTCCCTTATGCATCTTCACCCTTCAATTAATGTACGTAGTGAAAAATGGACCCAGAATATTCAAAGAATATGAATAACAGACAATCAAAACTGAAATACAAATTCTAAACTAACTTATATGTTGCACTTTTTTAGAAAGTTTAAACAGTAAGAAAAAATTATAGTAAGTGACCTCTGAATTATATTAGCTTCAGTATTTGATCATTTTTTAACTCGAATCTGTGTTGTATCGGCATCTAAGAACTCTGGCGACAAATTTGAGATACTGAAATTATAGTTAAATCAGGCAAGATTTACTGTTTTCAAAGAGTAAGAAGATTAGTCTAACCGATTATTTCTAAAGTCCTCAAGCAGGCGGGATCTTCCACCAGCGCTTTTTTCGCCGACGCCGCTGGGACCTCCTCTGCCGGGCTTGCCCACCAAATTAGGGAAAAGAGAGCTACTGGATCCGAAAACTCCGTTTGCCGTAAGAGCAGGGACAGCACTTGTTCTAAATTTTGCTTCTGCTCCTGGTGCAGCTGAAACTCGGTTTGTTCCGCCAACTAAACCGCCTAAGGATCCTCCGATAGTAGGTGGTGGTGTCAAAGATAACCCTAGTGGACTTGGAGATGCTGTTACTGTTCCTGAAGAAAATAAAAAATAACATATGAGAAATTCTCAACAAATATAACATATGGTCAGTAAAAAAAACTTTTAAAGCGACCCTCTGCCATATCGAATCTCAAATAATACCACGAAAAAAGCAATACGAATACATATTTTTTTTCTAAGCCAATAAATATTTTACTTTCAGTTTTGAAGATCAATTATAATTTTTTCAAAAAATGTTCTTGTTCACATTGGAAAAAGCGCGAAAAATCCTATAGATAATTTCTATGAAACAGAAAGGACGACATTCAATTTTTTTACCCCATATGAAAATAGATAAATGCATTTCAAAACGAATATGTGCAGGCAGTCTCGTTTTTAATAAATTTATCTGTTTTCATATGAGAAAAAAAATTGAATGCTGTCCTTTCTGTTTCAGAGAAGTCATCTGCTTCGAGGAGTTGTAACTTTATTAATATTAATCAAAACATTTATGTTTACTACAGTTTACTCAGAACGGTAAATAAAATATTTATTAGTTCAGGAAATGCACAAACTTTCGTTTTTGAAGGTCAAATACAGTGAAACTCTGAAATAGCGCAGATAGGAGTAAAAGGAGCTGCGTAAAAAACATTCTTTTAAATCGATATTAAAAATGTAGAAATCCTTGCAACAGATGGTTTCCCGAAAAAATAAGTTGATATTTAATTTTATAAAAACAAAAAAGCATAGTATCATTCAAGGTTTGAAAAATAAAAATCCAAAGATTTTTTGTTGTCCCATACGAAAACAGATAATAGATCTAAAGATGCGTCTATATGAAACATAATCCAAAATTGTTGTCCCCTCCCCTTCGTTAAATATTTGTGCAAATGATAAAAATGTTTCCACACAAACTACCATCCAAATAGAATTACACTTTTCCCAAACTCAAGTCCGGTCAAAGAAAGGCCGATTTTTTGATTGAATAACGCGCGGATAGCTTCGCGCTCTACAATGAATAAGAAATTCGCGTTCGGTCTTTATATTTCCATCACATTCATGCATAGACTTTCAAAGTTAAAGAGCAAACCAAAGGCAACTGTAATGTGGTGATTGTGAATTTTCTTTTCTTAAAGCTTCTTCGGTTTTGACGAACACATTAGTCAGATTAGTCAGATACACTTAACTATCGATATGAGCACCCTCAGTGCATATTTCTAGAATTTATGACCTCGGCATTTTGTTGATGGATACTGGGGACAAGAACCAAAAACACGATGGTAGTACTCTCAGCGCGTTAGCTCTTAGCATACGTCCAAATACAACAGAAATGGTTTATGCGGCCATGCCTGTTTACGTTTAGATTCCCCCGATTTATGCTAAAAGCCACTATAAGCCATGTTCGAAACCGTTCTTATATCGGGAGTTGACTGCATTGCAAAATAAAGTAGAAATGTTATTTTTCATCACAATTTTAATATTTGTTCCATATTTTGCATTAATTTTTATTCGCAGTTACCCTGAAAAATTTATTGCTTCAATAAATATATATTATTAGAATTCGCAATACGCACTGTTATTGAAACAAACGTATTTTCATTGTATTTTTTTTTTAATTAAAAAAAGTGCGCGACCGATAAAAAATGGTCTAAAGAAAATTTGTCGATCTAATGTAGGTGAAAAATTTGATAATTAAACATTTTACTTTAGCTTGTGTCATAATTTTTCCAAAAATTTAATTTTTTTATTTTTAATGTTACTTTTTACGATTGAAACAAAATCTACGCGTCCTATCAAAAAATGATTAATAACGAATTCATAGATCTATTTTGGGTGCGCTGCTTTTGCTTATTTTTCTTTTGTATTTTGTGTTGTTTTTCTGAATATTTAATTTTTTTATTTTGATGTTACTTTGTATGATTAAAACGATTCTTGGGCCATTTTTCTAAAAATTGAATTTGTTTTTGTCAGTTATTTTTTACGATTAAAAAAAAGGTACGCGTGTATTCAATTTTTTTTCGTATCTCGCATAGATTAACCGCAAAATGGAATTTTTTATTTGTTAGTATTTTTTTTTCGTCGTTGAAACTAGAACTGTTTGTCAAAACTTTTTGGTAATTAAATCGACCTTTCTTGATGGTCCCTTGAAACGGGTGCCAAAGCATAATCTAATACGATTAGTCTTTCAACGGTTATTAAGTATACGCTATACCTCCTTATTTACACTACATAAATTCTTTACTGATATTATTAATAAATTCTCATCATAATGAGAAGGTATTAGTTTTATGCTAAAACTGAATATCCCGGATTACTTTAAATTTCTACTTTTAGATAGTCCCTGAATCCGACAAAAACAGGTTTTACGATGGTGTCTGTATGTCGTTGCTGCCTATATACGAGATAACTTTTGAAAGACTTGTCTGATTGGATTGTACTTTGGTACATGTTTTTTTGGACCATAAAGAAAGCTCGAGTTTGTTAACCAGCCTATTTTGGCTAACAGTTCTGATCTCAAACTCAAGAAAAAAATCCACTTTGCGGTCAAACTATGCAAGATACAAACTAAAGTAAGGCAACATTATTCACTGAAATAATACTACAAATTTGCTATAAATCATTTTTTATAGGACGCTTTGTATTTGATTTAATCTAAAAAACATTATAAATAAAAAGATAAAATATTCGGAAAAAGAACACAAGATACAAAAAAAATAATATGCAAAAGTTGTTCACCTAAAATAGACGCGCACAATATTAGTGCACAAATTGCACATTATAAATTGCAATAATATAACTTTACTGAAATGATTAATTTTTTAGGGTAGCTGCAAGTAAAAATTAATGCAAAAGTAAGGAAGAAATATTAAAGTGATCATGAAAAATAAAATTTGTACTTCATTTTGCAATATCTGGATAAGCAGTCCCGGACTGAGGTACATAAATGAATATCATATAAATTTAATACAATAGAGTTTAACATAATATAGAAAAGTTTGCATTTTTGATGTATTTTAATGTATGTATGTATGTATGTATGTATGTATGTATGTATGTATGTATTTAATCTCTCCCTTTTACGGGTTTGAGGGCCACCGCTCCCTGTACATATATTTACA
>NC_046657.1:182817720-182820101 GCF_010883055.1 Belonocnema kinseyi
CTCCTCCTCACTCCCCACTTTTACTAGAAACATTCCTTCTTTTCCTTCTTTTGACCCTCCTATTCTCTTGACTCCTTCTACCCTTACCTGCACTCTAATATCCGAAAAAGATTTGTTATTTCCACTTCTCCTATTTCACTCTCCACTTTTAATCTCTTGACTACTATGTTATTTTTCCTCTTTGCCCTTTCTTCCCTTTCTAATCTTGTTTCGATCTCACTGAGTCTTTTCTTCAATCTTTCATTCTCACTTCGGACGTTCTTTTCATTCCCTTGAACTATTTCCTCATTTTCTGTTTTTTCCCCCATATGCTCATTCCTAATTTCTAGACTGGATACCCGCTCTTCCAACTGCTTTATTTCTCTAGATCTCTGTTCGTCAAGCTCTCTCTGTCTATTCTCAATGCTCTCTAGCTTATCCCAAACCTTGTCTTTCTCCTCCTTCCAACGTTTATCCCATTCTTCCCATTTTTCTCTGACCTTTTTCACTTCGCCCCTTACATCGGTTCCCTGCCTATTCATATCCCTATTCATTTCATCCAATCTCTTTCTTGTTTCCTCTCTAAAGCCTTTAATGAGAGCTTCCAATTTTTCAAACATCCCCCCATCCTCCCTCTCTCTCTGGTGTTTTCCTTTTAATTCTAACTCTCTTGTTCTCCTGATCCCTTTCTACCTCATCTTCCCCAGCCACTCTTTTCCTTTTTTCCTCCTCTTCACTGCTAGTCGCGCTTGCATTTTTTTGCCATTCGTCCAGACTTCTGTTAGAACCCGCGTTGCCTAGCTTGTTAAGGCGCTGTAAATTTGAGGGCCTTCCCCGTGGCTTGCCCGTACCTGAATCCGCTACCCTCCCAACCCGGGTCGACTTCTCGGCACTTTCATCAACGCTGCTGTCACTGCGATCAACGTCACCCATCCCCCCACTTTTAATGCTTTCAGCAACGTCAGCTGTTGCAGCCACTACGGTTTTCTGCTCTGTGCGATCGTACAGTAACTGTTGCCCTCTGGCCACAGTTTGTGGACTTCGCGTCGTCGGCATCCTACCTTACCCAAAGCTCTGTGACGTTTCCCGCCTTTATTACCTACCTCTTGCCCCCCTTACCAAGCAACTATTTTTTCACTCCTAACCTCAAAAACTTCACACGCTCCAAATTTTCACCTTAAAACCACTCACTTTCACCCTTCACACCTTTGCCTTCACTCACCCTTCTTCTTTTACACTCGATCTCCGCACTTTTGCCTTTTCTGCATCCACTCACCCTTATTTCCTCCACCAAAGCCAAAAATACACCACTTGACAAAAAGAGTTCTTTCGCGATCGGTACCGGAAACGGAAGCCCGGATTTATTTTAATCGAGTGCGGCATACTTTTTAAAATAATTTCTCTAAAAAAGTAAAACTAAGTTAAGTTACAAAATTACGTCCATAATAACTTTTTTAGTAACTTGTACAGGAGAATTAACTCACCTAGTGCTCCATAACTTTGCGGCCACTTCGCACGGCTGTACTCCAAACTGGGACTGAAAGCCGATGTATTTCTGTCAAAAGAGTCCCTTCTACCCGTCGATGAAGTACTGAGTCCCAAACCTGCACAATAATTATCCTAATTATCTACAAATTCAATGATTTCCATTTTCACTTTGAAAAGAATGCTCGATTTTTACAATAATACGTATATCAGAATAGTGTTTGTTTCTTCCATTCTGTTTATAATTCGGTCCAAAATATCAGAAACCAGGAAAAAGTTGACTTGACCAAGGAGAATTCGGTTTCAAATTCCAAGGGTCTAATGGAGCGCCTGATAATTAGATACGATTTTTAGATAGGAGCAGGGAGAGGAATGTTACTTTCATATTAAAGTTAAATACATTTACTGTAGAAAAACCCTTTCATGGGGAGGAAGCTCTCTAAAATTCAAAAATTTCTCGAATGTAATTGAAGGAGGCTTTCTAAAAGGAAGACAAATTTATAAAAATTACTCATATGTTCAGTAGTATTATATTGATGAAAATTTTGAGCTCCCATTACATTTTATTAACAATAAGAAGTAAATGGTACTTATTTACATGCATTTTGTAGCAAACAAATTCCCTTTCCAGTGGTTTCTTATGTCCAAAACATTGATTTCAGAAGAAATAAATAAAAATTACCCCTTTTCTTTTCAGGGGTAGTTTTGTAAGACCTAGGGAATGGATGCTTACTTTTTTTCTATTTACACGAGGCAGTAAACGTCAGAAATATTGGGATTAGTGAGTGACACTTGAATCAGAATATCTAGTACTTGTGACCAGAGCTCACAGACCTGAAACGCCGCAACGATGCCGCACGAGGGGAATCGTCCCCCGCCAGGTGCCAGATCGTGGATGAAATTTACCCCCACCATAC
>NC_046657.1:182820201-182832067 GCF_010883055.1 Belonocnema kinseyi
AATGTAATTTTTTTATTTAAAATTTTACTATCATGTTGAAAACAATTAAAAAATTTTTTTTTGTTCAGTTATGTATTTGATTATTTGATTATTATTATATATTTATATATATATATCCATATTATGTACACCTGGAAAACATAATCTGAAAATCGACGTATGCATGAAATTAAGAATCACGAAATAGATCCAAATCGCCAATTTCTTCAATTTCTTTCAAATGGGGAGCAAGATATAAATAGAAGACCACCGAAGTCTTCCGAAGCCTTCAGATCGGCAATCATCGTACAGCAGAACTCCGAGGTCGAATCGTGCATTTTCGGCTTACATACGAACTCACAGTGGTAATCATGCACTTTCTGTTTTGCGGCTCCCAAAAGGTAGGTATGATGGGGGTAAATTTCATCCACGATCTGGCACCTGGCGGGGGACGATTCCCCTCGTGCGGCATCCTTGCGGCGTTTCAGGTCTGTGAGCTCTGCTTGTGACTGCATTTTTAAACATCGTATCAAGCAAACCTGATTAGCTAGAGACTTTAAAAAGGTTCACATTTAAAGCTTTAACTTTTTAAACTATCACGACAATTCGAAAAGTTATATGTGGCAGTTGACTTCGAAGTGCACTTGAGTTTTTTCCACTTTTTATGACGTTCTGCTACCGATGCGCTTAAATTAACAAATTAACAAATAAATGTTTTTTTAACAATATTCGATATGTACAAGTTTCATAGGTTTGTTACCCTTTTTAAAAGGAATCTGAATTGAACGAAACAAAAAAATGATGTTATATCTTGTGGCATTACATTATTGTGTACCGAAACCATTTACAGTCTTCATGATGTAATTTTCACACACCAAATTTCTGGTCATTTCCCGGCCGTAATTATTAAATTTCCTCTTAGTAAAAGCACGAATACAACGTATCTAACATAAGGTAATAATTACAGTGAACCTTAGAGTAAGTGCCGGATTTTGATTAAACCTGGGACTTTAGTACCCAGACAAAGGTCCACTCCGAATGTAAACAGTCAAGTGTGAGTAACCATCGCGCACCTCCCCCCCCCCCAGATTCTCTCAACCATCTCCGCCAGGACAGTCCGGGCATCAACAGGGTCAAGTCTAAACGTATGGATCTTCCAAGGGGTAGGGGGAGCTGCAAAAGGGAAGAGGGCATAACTTGTGTCCAGGCGTATAGAAACTATATATTTATTAATCATTTAAGAGTGATTACAAAAAACTGTTTTTAATTTTTTATTAAAGTTTACATATAATATATGCCTACAACATACCTAGTTGATATAAAATCAACTTAGTAGTAAATGATTTTAACTGGCTTTTTGTAACCACTTCAAGAATCTACGCATATAATTAATGCATCGAAATTATATTATATTTTCTATATGGCTCGAGCACCGGTTATTGGCACCTTACATGAAATTTAGAAATTAGGAAATAAATGAACACATAAATATTAAATTCTAAAATAGTGGCAGTTATTCCTACACTCAAAATTTTACACACAATGTAATGGAATGTTAAATTATTATCAACAATTACTAAAAACTTGAAAAATTATTAAAAATAAGTATGCAGTACTAAAATTATTGCCCCCCTCCCCCGCGTATCCAGTGCTTGATACTAATATGTACGGAGATAATAAAATTAGTCACAATTGAAATAAAAACAATATCAACCTATGCTTAAAAGAATAAATATATACCTGCCGACGAAAAGACACGGAAACTGCACTGACTAACTCGCACACTAGTTTTTGTGCATTAAATTATAACACAGGACAACAAGACCAATTGATCAAACCAGTCCCCGGTTATGAACATTTTTTTTTTGGTTTCGCCATGTCCAAAGGCAATGATATATCGCTTTCAAAATTTGGAATTGAGTAAATGAGACAACATACGTAACCTATCATTATTTTTGGAGCATTTTTAGCGATTTCTAGCGGAGAAAAAAAGAAACTTTGAACGTTAATGAATTCGGGATCACGTGACTAAGTTCGTTCATGAAATTTTTGTGTAGAATGATTTTTATTTTTTGGTCCTCGCTACGTCCACACAGATTCCAATATCGTATTCAGGATTCAGAAACTTATATAGAAAGTCCAAAATTTGTGTCAGTACTCAATATACGCAAATCAGAAAATCTGAAATGCATCAAACCAAAAATTATCTGCAAAGTAACTACAACTCGAATGGTAATATCCTATTTGATCAATTTATAAATAAAGTTTTTTAAAATTATAAATATATTAACGTATACAAACGTTCTTTAGTGCTTTTTATTTAATCTGTCAAATTTTAAACGCGATATCTTAATCCGTGTGGACACAGCATATTTACTTTATCTCGGATAATTTTTTTCAAAATTATTACTCAAACTAAATAAACAAACGCAATTTATTGTCCCATTATCTAGAATGCAAACTCTGAGAGCTTTATTAAAAAATGATTCAAGAATCTAATAAAATTTATAAAAACAACGTAGAATGTATAGAAAAATTATAATTGGTTTGTAAAGTTTCTCCCAAAACGTACGTGTCGCTAATTTCATGCCCGTTCTTAATTCATAATACGTGAACACTCCCTTAGTAGATTTTATAACATAATTTTTTTGTGTTTTGACTATACTGTGATACGGAGGTAACAGCATTTTTTAAAATGAAAATTTAGGAATTTTAAAAAATCTCAAAATAAAATGTTCATCCATATTATAACTTCGAATGAATAACTCTACATTTGTTTCTATACGCACTACTGTACATCGCTTCGGTACACAATATTGTAACGTAACAAAAAGGAACAAAATGTAAACCCAAATTTCTTGAAGAATTCTTTGGAGCGATCTGGAAAATACTCGGGCGTCCTGGGTGGTCGATTGAGTTCTTAAATTACCAGTGATACATTTTCTAATCCTTTACTTTTAGTCGTCAACGAACTTTATATGCTGGCTTTGATCATATTTGACTTCAACTAACCGCTCCAGCTTTCCAAGGTTCCTCATTTAAAATGCCCCGTCATACTGAAAAATCAAAGAAAGTTCGTTGACGACTTTGTTGGATTAGAAAATTCTTCCCCGTTAAAATTGGCCAGATTAGAAAATGTATGCCCGGTAAAATGTTCCGAAGGAAAATACTCAAACTAAAGTTAAATATGCATCTGGAAAAAGCTTTCAGTTTAACCTTACCTACACAATCTTTGTTTGCCAAACAACATCGTTTCAATAGCCTTCGTCATGAGCACTTATATCATTCTTCGTAAAAAAATTGTATTTTAATTTAGTTTCGATTACGATTTATTTTATACGTTTCTTTTCGCTACGTTTAAAAAGCAGTAATATCCTGCATTTGTTTCTACTGTACAATGATGAAACAAAACAACCAACTGACTTTCGTTTCGAATTGCACTAACGTTTTTCAACTCCAATTAAATATTACGTACGAAAAATGCAAATACGAGGAGGAAAGAATATATATCTACCCAGTGAAGTGACATGAATGCATTATTAAAAGCGTACATCTATAATAAAAATCATGTTCAGAGAGAGAGACTTCGCGGAAGTAATTATTATTTTTTGATATAAAATACTGTCAAACCCATGTACTTAAAAAATTTGAAATAGGAGAGTTTTCTACCTAAATTTTGTTTCATTTTTTTTATTGTACCGAACAAATGCGTAAGAAATTTATTTTTATACTCTATTTTACAAAACAAGTTTTGCAAATTTCGGAGACAAAAACCCGGAGCGATACACTCTTGAGGCACTTTTTTGAGCAGGCTCTCTGGTAGATGTTTTAAGACTATAGAGAAGAAGAATTTCTTTTCGAGTGTTCGTGAAACCGTTAAATGAAAAAATGATCAGAATCGTCATCGGTTTGTCCTATTCCACAGTATCGATTATTGAAATCGAGAAAGGAAATCGGATGTTAGAATTTCGGGGATTGAAATTGGGACCTGGATCTGTGGCAGTACCTGTGCTCTGAAGTTGGGCTGGCGAGCCGAGCGCTCCGAGAGGAGAGCCACCGTAGCCCAGGGCCGCCAGACCAGCGGTCAATCCCGATCCCTGTTGTTGAGCCTGTTGTACGGCTACTGCCTGAGCTTGGGCAACCACTGCCGCTGCACTGCACGCTGCCAGACCTGCACCAAAAGCCCGCAACCCACACGCGCTCTTAATACTCAAATTAATTAGCAATTTTGTTACCAACCTTATACCGACTAAATTCAGCTGTTTAGCATCGCATACACAATCAATTCAAAAACACACAACGACTTTTATTATGACTTTCATTTTCGTTTCAACACTTTTTAGTCACGAAACGAATTTCTGCCTTCAATGGATATTTAGGTATGTATGTTTGTATGTATGTATGTATATATGTACAAATTAGACAGACGGGTTAGGATAAATAACATACACGTACGTAAAAAAACAAGCTGAACAATTTTTATATATTACTTGAAGATACCTTTTCAATGGATGATATTATGGACTTCTCACGGTTACTTTTACTCTTCAGGTCGACAGAACGTTCCCTAATTATTCACTTGTATAAATATATGAAACATAAGCACACAAAATGAAGATAGTAATTTTCGTTTTTATAATTATGTAGATTAATATGATTAATAAATTTCAGTTGAAACTAAGGATTGAAAGACAGGAAGAAATATTGGATTTTACTAATAACTCTATCTATTATGGAATATTCACCAATTTAGGGAATGTGATACTTAATATGCGGGGCATCACACGCATCAGCCTTTACTTGTTAAGCCATGTTTTCCGATTACTTTTATATTTTCAGAATTTTACAAAAAGAGCTTATCGTTATTGTTATTATCGTCAATAAATATCGCCAGCAGTATTCAAAGCTCAAAAATGAAATCTATTTTTACCTGTCTCTTACGGTTTACAAGATATTTTGTTAAAAATAAAAATAACGGAAGGTTCCCCTAAGGTCCCAGTGGAACGTTCCGTGCTATTATGGAATCCCATAAGCAAACAATGGAACTCCTGATAGTATCGAAGAGGGCTTGATGAGAGCGAAGCTCTCGCCCGCATTCTCATATCAACCACAAATATCGTAGTCGGTGTGTGCGGCGATACGCATCATACCGCGCGAGCGAGATGTTCGTAAACTACTACCAAATAGGCAATCAAGTTATGAAAATATGAGGGTGAACAAAAGACATGACTTAAAAAGTTGGAGCAGTTGAGAAATAATGCCATATAGAGCAATGAACCAATTACGGAGGGTGCAACAATTGTCGAGTATCGACAAATATTTCTTATGACAAATAGTTAATTATATTTAAAATTAATTTTAAAACTATATCATAATAATAAAGGCACGCTCAACTACAAACTAAAAAAAAAACAACATATTTTTAGAAGAGAAATTCATTCCAGATTTAATATCTGTAACGTGACCCTTCTAAGTTTGCTGAATAAGAAATTTTAAAGCACAAATTTGGTTACTTTTTTATTTATTCTTCATATTTAGATACTACTGTAGTGATAAGAATAAATAAAAAATCAAATAATTATATTATCTAAAAAATTGCATTCAGTATTTTAAAAAAAATGAATCATCGGTTAATTGGGACAAATTTTGGCAAAGCTTCATATTTCAATGACCCAACTGGAGAAATGGTGGTATCGATTTTGTCTTTCATGCCCCTATTCGTTGATCACTATACATATTAGATTAGGCATGTTATTTTAATTACAGTAATACTAATAATAACTTCGTGTTTATTTTTCAAAAAGAAAACCTAAAAAACTCGTTATTTTTTATTTTTTACCTACATATCTCACTATTTTCCATATTTAGAATTTCTTATTTAGGTATTTAGCAAATTATATTTTTACATTTTTAATTACCTTTTTCAAATATTATTAAAGTTATGATTATAAATCGATTTGAACTTTATACCTTTTTCAATTTTTGGGTTAGACAATGCACTCGACAAATTGATCTAACACTCGTGCGATTCGTAAATTCATCTCGAGAAATAGTATTCTTGACTCATTTAAATCTATGTATCAATTTGAAAGTTTTAGGAGTTTTTATTTATAAGAAGGATAAGAAATTTTGAGGTTGCCTATTTCCTCCACTATTGGTTCCTTTGCCCTATGAGCAGGGCTTCCAGAGACTAAAGTTACAAGAGACTGATTTGAGCTAAAAAGTGACTAAAAGTGACTAATGTCCATACAAAAAGATGCCTATTATGTCCATAGGAACACTTATTAACTCTAAAATATCGACTGAATTACAGATATATTTGAGCGGATTGCTTCGATAAGATTAGATAAAATTCTGGTGCTGAATTTCAATATTAAATAGAGCATAATAAATACAAATATAATACAAATTATTCCATACGTTATTATATATTACTCAAAATTTTTTTCTTTTTTAAAATAAAAGCTTCCCTGTCGATGAAAACGCACTGAAAAAGCAATGAAACAGCACTGGTCAGTGATGATTCAGTGCTTTTTCTTCAGCACTACCTGTACCGTTAGTTTTTTACACCTGAGTCCCCCTTCAAGTGTTCATTTACATTTTTAAAAGGCCATTTCAACCAGTAAACCTATGCCAACATGAATAAGCTAGCAAGTAGATCAACTGAAAGGGATTAAAAATCAAAATTTAAAATTTGTAAGCTTTTGAAATTATCTATGAGAAGGTTAGAAATTCAGAATCTACGGGTTTCGATTATTTCAGATATCCAACTTTTTCTTTTGGATGTTTAAAATTTGAATAAATATAACGTATCTCTTAAATGGAATGAGATAAACCAAAAAAGACAACTTTTTTTTTTAATTCAACTTTAAAGTAGTATATAAATTATAATTATAAATATGTATAATGAGAAAATTCATAAATTAAACAAAAGTGTTAATAATTTGAAGAAAATTCTAAAAAGGGATGCGGTTTGGTTGCAGCCAGGTACTGTGTAAATAACTCTGCCCGCTCGGTACGTGACGAATACAATAGGAACATTATATGACCGTCCTATCACTTCTCAGTGCCGTTTAGGTGCTGAAAATCCGCAAAAACAGCCACTGAAACGGCACTGACGGCCCAGTGCTGTTCACCAGTGCCTTTTCAGTACTTTTTCATCGGCAGGATTATAAACTGCAGTCCCACCAGAAAAGTTCCCGTTGTGCAGGACAAGGTGGTTCAAGGGGGCGAGAGAGAAGCACGGCGAGCTCAGGGAGCAACTCAACAACACCGCAAGAGTGTGTGAAAAAAGCGGCAGTATCCTCGGGGGTTAATCGTGTCGTCTGCTTCAGTAATTCTCAGGCTGTTGCAAAAATATCGCAGGACATTCGCCAGAGTTCGCTTTTAGTCACTCAGTGTATAGGTTATGCTCATTACGAAAATGTCGAAAGAAAACAGAAAGAAGCGTTTATCTTTCGAATATAAAAATAAGCTTTTAGACGAAGTATATCAGGTGCTCCAAAACAGTCTATTCTGAAAAATATGGTATCTCTGAGAGCATGTACAAGGCGATGAGAGCTCGCAAATTACTCAATGGCCATAAAACGTTTGAAGCAAAAAAAAAATATATTTTAACGTGTAACAGCAACATTTTGATTCTCATCTCAGGCAAATATCTAGTTTCGCTTTATTGCAGATAAATTTAATGGATATTATGCATAAAGTAGAAAAATTTGCTTTAAAGTTATGTTTGGAGCATTAAACATTTTCCGAAGATACTGTTTATTGAGACGCATACTAAAAGTATACTTGAATTAAAAGATATATGGTATATGTCAAGAAAATTAAATTGAATAAATTATCAGAAGTAATTATATAATTCAATTATATTATGTATTATCGACGAAAATTATATACTTGTCTATTTGGTTGGGTTGAAAATAAATACTTCTGAAATGCGAAATCACAAGTGTAGAAAATAATTCTCTAAAATGCCAAATTTCAAATTTTGAAAAACTACGACAATTATAATTTCGACTATAAGGTCATGCAGATTTTTGTTGTTTAAAAAGCACACACAAACATTTTCACGCTCATCATGGCATTATAAAACCAAAATGGCAAAAATACAAAAAGATATATTTTTGTTTTAGACGAAACTCTAACAGAAATGATTCACAAGGCCCTGATTGTTTATCGTTAGGCGAATCCCGAGATAGTACGAAGGAGATGAAGGGTACTCCCGAAACGGCTTCTATAGTGGGACTGCAGTGTATTTTAAACTAATAGTATTTTAAACCCATAAGAACTATGGGAGCAGTTCGGAAGTGACTGTTGAAATTGATAGAAATATACTTCGCTTCTGCACGGTAAAAAAAGTTGCGCTGTGACAGGGATATTATTCCTTATTATAGCTAAACATTTAGCTGAAAACGAACGAAGAAATTTAGAAAGATCCCTGGATCAGCGAAACTGAATATCTTTGACCATTTTCCATATACCAGCGATATCGTATAGCCACTACCCATAAAAAGTATAGCTATAATATAGATATTAAGAATAGATGTCTGAACGAATTATGGGTCTCCTATTCCATAATTAAGGGCTGATTTAGGGCTAATTTAATGCCCCCTTGCCGAATTTTCGGCTCTTCATTTTTTTTTTAAATATGCATAGTTCTGTCAGCTTCACTTCAAGCCAGCAGCACCACTCAAGGAATCGGTCAAAAATGATAAGAGGAGAGTACCCAAATATGAGATACCAACTCTGTTTGGCGTGATATTCGGAATTCTATGTAATGAATTTAAAAGTAATATAGGCCATTTTAAAGAAAATTTAGTTTGCCATAACGAGCTCAAATAAAAAATTTTATTAAAAATTTTTTTATGCTGAGAATACAAAAAATGTAAAAAATTTCTTTTTCCAAACTCGTCAAACTATTCTCATAATATGAGATACCCCAAGAAATGGCTAAGAAAATGCAAAATAAAGTATTATTTTTAAAGAAAAACTTTATTCTATGTTTCCGAAGTATAAATTTACTGCTATTTAGATATATTTAGTTTTTGCAGTAGTCACAAACACTTTTGGAACCAATTTCCCCCGCGCAGCCACAGTGTTATAAAAACCAAAGGTATCTCATATTATGAGAACAATACAGTGAAACTATGCACTTACTATGCCTGACCTGTACAATGAAAAGCTTCAAGACTATCGATATTTTCCTACTTTGTTATTCAATCCTCATCACTCCAAGGCAAACCTTATTGCTAAATACATATTTAATGAATAATAAATAGGGTTTAAAGAATTCCCTTCCAAGAACTCGACAACCATCAATTTCACAAAAAGTTTGCCTATAATCTTTAAAAGCCCAATGAAAAATGGACTATACCACGAAATTACTCTTTCTTCTTGGGCTACAAGTTAATGATAGAACCAACAGAATGGGTCTCTTAGTTTAACAGATACCCCGCCATCTCATATTACGAGAATATCTCATATTCGAGTACTCTCCTCTATATCAAATTGCCCTTTTTACAGGAATTTCCGGCTCGAGATATCTCTTTAAACCACTGGCCTACCTTCACAATTAAAAAATGGACGCGAAGGGAAAAGGGAGAAAACTTAATATTCGATTTTTCCCTAACATTAATAAGGGCCTATTTAGGGCTCACTCTCTATCCAACTATGGATTTTGCTTTTTAGCTATTTGTATAAAATATGCAAAGGTGCTGCCAACTTTACTTCAAGCCAGCAGCACCATTCAAGAAATCGGTCAAAAAATGGTTATATCAAATTCCACTTTTCACAGAAATTTCCGGCTCATTTCCGACTCGAGATATCCCTTTGAACCACTGTCCTACCTTCAAAATTAAAAAAATGGCCGCGAAGAACAAAGGGACAAGACACAAATTTTTTATTTCACTTCTTAGCATTAATAAGGGACTATTTAGGTCTCACCTTCATATCCAACTATGGATTTTACTACTTAGCCTTTTTTATAAAATATTCCACAGTGCTCCTAGCTTTACTTCAAACCAGCAGCAGCGTTCGAGGAATCGGTCAAAAAATGATTATATCGAATTTCACTTTTCACAGGAATTTCCGGCTCATTTCCGGCTCAAAACATCCCTTCGAACCACTGCCCTACCTTCAAAATTAAAAAAGGGCCACTATACTTTTACATCTTCAGATTGTTATATTTCTTTCTTGTTATTTATACAGTACACTCCTTTGATGAAAATTCTAACAATGATAACCTTTTTTATCTATTACTTATTGTTTACGAGGTGCTTCATACTTATTCTAATTTTTAACTTTTTAAGTCCAATTTTAGATGCTTGTAATCGTGAAAATCCATATGATCTAAGGCTCATTTAGGACTCTAGGACTATCATAATCAAAATTAACAACAAAATTTTGTTTAAACAAACCTCCCAAAAATGAAATAAATTCAGGTTCATTTAAGTCCCTTATTAAAGCTGTGAAGAGAATGCAAAAATGAATATTTTGCACATTTGCCCTTCGTGGCCCTTTTTTAATTTTAAAGGTAAGACAGTGGTTCAAAGGTATATTTCGAGCCGGAAATGAGCCGGAAATTCCTGTGAAGAGTGGAATTCGATATAATCATTTTTTGACCAATTCCTCGAATGGTGCTGCTGGTTTGGAGAAAAAGTTGGCAGCATCGTTGCATATTTTATACAAAGGGCTAAAAAGTAAAATCCATAGATGGATAGAAAGTTAACCCTGAATAGTCCTTTATTAATTGCTGGGAAGAGAATTCAAACATTTATATTTTGTACCTTTGCCCATAGCCCTTTATTAGTTTCGAAGGATGGGCAGTGGTTCGAAGGGATATCCCGAGCCCGAAATGAGCCGGAAATTCCTGTGAAAAGTGGAATTTGATATAACCAATTTTTGACCGATTCCTTAAATGGTGCTGCTGGCTTGGAGTAAAAGTTGGCAGCACCGTTGCATATTTTATACAAAGGGCTAAAAAGTAAAATCCATAGATGGATAGAAAGTGAGTCCTAAATAGACCCTTATTAATGTTAGGAAAAAATTGAATATTAAGTTTTTGTCCCTTTGCCCTTCGCGGATCTTTTTTAATTTTGAAGGTAGGACAGTGGTTTAAAGGAATATCTCGAGCCGGAAATTCCTGTAAAAAGGAAAATTTGATATAATCATTTTTGACCGATTCCTTGAGTGGTGCTGCTGGCTTGAAGTAAAGCTGGCAGAACCATGCATATTTAAAATAAAATGAAGAGCCGAACATTCGGCAATGGGGCATTAAATTAGCCCTAAATGAGCCCTTAATTATGAAATAGGAGACATTATGATTTGATGACTTAGTGCTGTCAGGTTTACATAGCTTAATCGGGAGCAGTGGCAGTTCAGATTTACTTTAGGCAATTAAACGCGTTTTACAACTTAAAATGGGCGCGAAAGTTAACATTAAATAGAGTTTGTGTAGCGATAATAATAATTTACAATTTCTTCGATAGTAGGCGGTAACTATATTGAAATATCAAGAAACGCGAGGAAAACAAGAAACTTAACCTCCAAATGCCCTATTCGGATTTCAAAGAAATTCATTTTCTCGACACCAGATCAAAAATTAGCTGCTGTAAGTTAATCTATTTCAGTAACAACTAAATGTTTCTCTATTCCAAAGACAATAAAATTATATAAAATCTGTCGAAAATAATAAATTCAACAATTTATATGAAGTAACTAAATGTTTAACTCAAACTAACAAAATGTATTACCTAAACTAAGCGGACTCTTTCTTTGAGAAAATTTCATGAATGTTTTCACAAAAATTTTGCCATTAAGATGCCATTTTGAAAATACTAAAACGAAAAATCGATCTTTGAACCATGGATTCTCAAAGTTTAGACAT
>NC_046657.1:182832167-182846262 GCF_010883055.1 Belonocnema kinseyi
AAAATATGTGTCTCAATTTTTTCTAGTGTCGAATAGTCTTAGTTATTGGCCGTTGAAAAGCAGTGTACCGGTAGTGGCGTTTTGGCCGTTTAAGGGTTAAAAGAACCCTACGAATGTCTGAAATTTAATTTATGATAGTATTTCAAGTTCCTGATTTTAAACATAAAATTCAGATGTTATTTGCTGTGCAAAATCAAGGGAAATGATAATTGACAAAATAATAATTATGTAACCAAACAAATAATGTACACAAATTTATTGAAATTCGTTCCTGAAATATACCCAAAAAGAATTTAGAATTATTTTAATAAGACCTAATCCTTTATTGTAGTACAATTGCGGAATTATCTAGTAAACATGTTAATAAAAATAAGCATAGGATATTGAATATCTGAATCGCTCAATACTAAAAAGGGTGTAAATTAAAATCCCTATTTCGTCAAATTGCTACGGGGGTTAAACGTACGCCTCGTCGCGGGCAAGCTCCTGTCTGCGCAGCCCTCGTAATTAGTGTCCCAATTGAGAAGTCGAAAGTTGGCGCAAAAATCTTTGATTGAAATGAATGCATCAGATCTTTCACTACAACGTAGCATTTCCACTTTTTGTACGCAAGGTGTTGCACTTAAGTTTTTTCAATCGAAAGCTGATTAAATGAGAAATAATTTTACAGGTTGAATCTAATTTTAAAAAATTAATAAAATTTATGAATATGAAATTCTTAATACTTGAATCACTTACATAAAAGAATACCCTATATTTCAATATAATCTTTTTTAAAATGTTTTTTGTTTGTCTCGATACAGCACCTTCTAAAGTTAAGGTGTATATTAGGCGTTGAGAGCGAGTACTTTAATTGTTCAACTTTGAAGCCTCAAAAAAGACCTAAAATAATAATATATTTTCATGATTTTTGTACTTTCATAAACTTCAAACATTTTTTAATAGATTGACATCAACTCTACATAAAAAAAAACCAAATTCATTTTTTTAGTTTTGATCACCTTTTCGTACCATCTGAACCACTGTGCGCCGCCCAAGTTGCGCCGATTTTCCTTCACTCGGTAACAGCTTAAACAGTTACAGCAAAGTCAATAAAAATGAGGTGGAGTCTAAAAGGTTTAAAAGCTCTAAAATTACCTTTTCTTTTAAAAAATTGACTTCAAGTGACTGTTTCTTAAAAAAGTGACTGAAAAGTGACAAGGAAAAATAATGTGACTAAAAGTGACCGTGTGGCAGCCCTTCCTATGAGCAAATATGTTTCTCTAAGTTGTGTACACAATAAAAAATATTTCCCGCTAAAACGTAGAGAAGTCGTAAATAGCATAAAAACATACCTTGAAGTGGAATTCAAACCAGCAAGGATATTATATTGCATGATTGATATTAATCAACTCTCTTAAATATAGATTTCAATTCCTGTTCACATTTTGAAGTTAGGGAACACTCTGCCGAAAGAAAATCGAAAGGCTCATCACAAAAACTTACCACAGTTTGAATTAGAGGGTCCTGATAAATCTTTTTAAGACGAGCTCAACACGAACTTACCTAAACATTCTCCTGACGCATTACTGTGAGATGTTGGGGTTTGTTGTGAGTATATACTTGGAGGTGGTGGGGCAGGTGGGCCCGGTGGTGGTTGCGATGGGGCCCTGTTTACTAGAACGGGTGCTGGACTGACCAGTCGCATCGGCGTTGCACCTGATCCCAAACCACGGACTCCACCAACCATAATTGATCCATTTTGTCCGACTTCATAATAAGCTGGTATCACTTGATATTGACCCTGAACCTAAAAGTAATTTACTCTAATTATTTTTTATCACATTTCAATTATCAAATTTTATTTGGAACTTTTCCACGGTAGACATTTGTTTGTTCAAATTCATGTACTCGTGAGATATCAAGTTGAAAGAGGGAAAATAAAAAAAAATGCACGCAGAAAGGTTTATTTAATCTTGAATTTTGTCACAAAATGGTCCCAGTTAATTTCTTTGAAAATAATTTTTAGCGAAATTCCTACTCAAATTAAGTACATAAACGTACTTTATGGTCTTCTGATACACTTTACAAAGTTTCAGTTCGATATTTTATTTACAAAAACAGTTTTTAAGTTCAAAACAAAAACATTCAGGGAAATGAAAAAGTGCGGTCGGTAATATAGTATTTGAGTGTGTCACATGCCCTTAAACCAAAAAAAGGACTGTCAAATATCTGAATGTGTAATCGGTATCGGCCGCGTATAATCTGGATTATAATCTATAATGAAAACATTTTATTGAAAAATCGGCGCTGTGTGCTTGAATATATGAGTACGTAGATGACGCGTATGCAAGAAATTATACAAAAATATTCGAGCGGCCTCAAAATTCCAAACCGATTACTCAATTGCTAACTATCTTAAACCTAAAACGCACTTTTATCATTAATTGATTGTGTTATAAATTGTAGAAAATAATATTTTCTTACAATTATTAAAATAAATAATAATTGTTTAAACAACTCAGACATATGAATCAAATACTTGGAAACACTGATTACAGATTACCAATTATGCATGTACCTGAAGTTCCGAACGTTCAAATGAACGAAAAGAAAAAAAAATAAATATTTGTTTCTGAAATTAGCCTAGCGGAATTAGTTCAGCTAAGCATAAAAGTGAGTATTATACGAAAAAATCGACAAAAAAAATTTTTTGTGCCGAATGACCGCCTTTACACACTTTTTTATCCAATAAAAGATAGTGTTAATTTACCTTGTTATAGAACAACTTTTTTCAGGGGGGTAAGAGCCGCCGGAAAGAATATTTAAAACCACCCCTAGTGTATGAAAATCAGAAAATCGTCGAAATGACCGCCTTTATATAGTTTTTTTCTCGAGTTAAAAATACTTTTAATTTACTTTCCTATAGAACAAGTTTTTTCAGGGGGGGGGGGGTAAGAGCCTCCGGAAAGAATATTTAAAACCACCCCTAGAGTATCAAAATCAGAAAATCGTTAAACCGAACGCCTTTATACAGTTTTGTTTTCGAGTTAAAAATATTTTTAATTTACCTTGTTATAGAACAAGTTTTTTCAGGGGGATAAGAGCCGCCGGAAAGAATATTTAAAACCACCCCTAGTGTATGAAAATCAGAAAATCGTCGAAATGACCGCCTTTATACAGCTTTTTTCGAGTTAAAAATACTTTTAATTTACCTTGTTACAGAACAAGTTTTTTCAGGGGCGTAAGAGCCGCCGGATTTACTGGTCCTATCAAAATATTAAGAATAACAATTTTGAATATCCTTTTTGGATCAACATTTTTTGTCTTTGTAACTTTCTTCGTGCCTGGTGTCGTTTTGTAAAATGTTTAATTTTTTAATTATATTTTTACGATTCAAACAAAAACTGCGCGTCCTATACACAAATTATTGATGACAAATGTTTAGCTCTTTTTTGAAAGAACAACTTTTGTCTATTGACTTTTTCCATAGCTTGTAACGATTGTCCACAAATTAAATTTAGTATTTTAAGTGTTTTTTACGGATAAAACCGAATCTACGTGTCCTATAAAAAAGTGATTAATAACTAATTGGTAAAATCTTAGTCGCGTGCACAACTTTTGTGGATTTATTTTTTGTTATATCTTGAATAGTTTGACCACAAACTGGAATTTTTAATTTATAGTTATTTTTTGTGCGGTAAAATTTGGATTTTTCGATTTCTTTAAAAAATTCAAAAATTTCTTATGATAATCTTCTACGACTTTCAAGAAGCAACTTAGATTGAACGATGAAGTTTTTAAAAAAACTATTGCTTTTGAAAATGAGCGAAGACTACGCAGGGTAACCACAGTCTAATTTAATTTCCAAAAAGTGAAAAAGTTACATATTTAAACAGAAAAAGTGACTAATTTTCTTTTCTATTTAAAAGAATTCAACCAAAATTATAAGAATTCAGCAGATGAAGTCAAATTTGTGATTTCAATCAATGAAATTTGTATTCCACCAAAACTAATTTTCTTTACAAAAAATTAATGTTTAATGCCAATTGATTTCTAACCAAAAATAAATATAATTTTCTGCAAAATAGTTAAATTTACAGAAAAGAAATTTTTGCAATAAAAAAAAATAAAAATAAAATGTTAACAAAGTAGTTCCACTTTCAACTATAAAACATGAAAAAAATCGTTAAAATTCTTTGAAATCGCTTTAAATTATTGAAATTCATTGAAATTTCCTTGGAATGTTTTAAAATACTCTAAAATATTTAGAAACTTTTTAAATCTTTTGAAACAACTTTACATCTTTTAAAGACTTGTAAAGTACTTTGAAATTTTTTTCAAATAAGCCTGCTAAAGCTGTTAAAATTCTTTGAAATTCCTTTAAACTAAACAAATACGTTAAAAGTTCCTTGACATCTTTTAAAACATCCTCCTCAAATATCAAAAATTTTCTAAAGTCTCTTGAAATTTTAAAAATACCCTGAAATATTTCAAATCTTTTAAAATCTCATATTGAACTGTAATCAATTGAAAATTCCTTGGAGTTTCTTCGCATTCTCTCCAACTTTTCAATTCCTTCAAAATCTTTTGAAATATCTAGAACTCTTTTTTAACATTTCTAAAGTACTTTGGAATTTTTTTAAATAAACCCTCTAAAATTTTTCAAAGGCATTTTTAATTTATTTTCATAAATGAAAGGAATTACAAAGAGTTCAAAAAATTGTAGAAGGTTTATTTAAAAAAATTCGAAAGTGTGTGGTTTTAAATATCTTTTCCGGCGACTCTTACCCCCCACCCCCCTGAAAAAACTTGTTCGATAACAAGGTAAATTAAAAGTACTTTTAACTCGAAAAAAACTGTATAATGGCTGTCATTTCGACGATTTTCTGATTTTCATACACTAGGGGTGGTTTTAAATATTCTTTCCGGCGGCTCTTACCCCCCTGAAAAAACTTGTTCTATAACAAGGTAAATTAAAAGTATTTTTAACTCGAAAAAAAACTGTATAAAGGGCGTTCATTTTGATGTTTTTCTGATTTTGATACACTAGGGGTGGTTTTAAATACTCTTTCCAGCGGCTCTTACCCCCCTGAAAAAACTTGTTCTATAACAAGGTAAATTAAAAGTATTTTTAACTCGAAAAAACTGTATAAAGACGTTCATTTTGACGTTTTTCTGATTTTGATACACAAAGGGGTGGTTTCAAATATTCTTTCCAGCGCCTCTTACCCCCCTGAAAAAACTTGTTCTATAACAAGGTAAATTAAAAGTATTTTTAACTCGAAAAAAAACTGAAATCAGAAGTTGATTAGACATGATTTCTGCCTGTAGAACGTTTAATAAAAAGCTTTAAAAAGTTGGTGAGACATTCAAGACCTCCAAAAAATAAACAAATTAACATACACGAAACAAAACTATAAAAATAAGAATTCTTTAAAGCACATTTTGCTAACGATCAAATTGAAGGCGTTCATCAATCGACATCAAAACATATACTTTTCAAATAGTCCTAGTTCCTACTTCCATAATTTTGTTTTTCGACCCACCCTAGTCCACACACTCGCCGTTTGTATTGTAGTAACAGGCATCTAGGACATTTAAACATTACTCAGTGAGTTTTATTTAATTTTGCGATGTTTCAACTCGATATTTCATTTCGTGTAGACATGAGTTTGCTCAAAAGAAATTAAGGTAAATGTTTTCCACCTCAATTTGGAATGCTACTCTGTAGCAAACCTATATGATGTACGAGTTGTCAGAGTTGAAAATATTAATATTGTTTTATCTAACCTTAACTCTATACTTGTTTAAGTGACGATTAAACGAAAGAGTAGTTTGTTAATTTACTGTATAAACATTGAGTCTTATACAAATATGTTGTACACTGAGGTGGAACGAAAATGTTCAAATTGATACATCAAAACATTTAGAGGTCGTAAAAAAGTCGCCGGTTTTAAAACCCAAAAAGTATGTTTTTTTTTTAAATTTTAAATCGAATAATACCTTCTGTTCGGACATAGGGTATTTAATTAAAAGTTTAGCCATACGAGCTTTATCAGTTTTCTCGGAATCTTCTCGACAATAATATTGATCGTTGAAACATTGTTAAATAGTAAATAATATACAAATGCACGTCTGTGCACTCTTCTGTTTTGAAAAATAAAAAATAAAAAAGTTAAATCCTGTTTCAGCGATCTTTACTATTTAACATAGTTTCAGCAAAAAATATGTATTATTGTGGAGAAGAACCCGGAGCAATTGATTTGACTTATATGACAATTAAAAATAAAAAGTATTGAAAAGCAACAACTTACGACTCTTTAACGCATCAAAAATGATATAACTTTAAATAAACAGAAAACATAAAACCTACTGTCTGTGCAAGGTTGTTAGCTGTATCTTGCGCAGCTGCTGCGGCCGCGGCAGCTGAAGAAGGCGTCAAAGGCCTCCTAGGTGGTGGTGGTGCCTGAGCTTGTGGTGGTGCTTGTGGTAGCAATCCCGGATAGACCCACGGACCTACATTGTAATATTGAGGCACGACCGGTTGCGCTCCAGCAATTAAAGCTCCAACATATGGTTCTTGACCACTGATAACTGTGTACGGAGCTGTGGGGAAATTCTGCTGTTGCTGCTGCTGCTGTGCTTGTGATGCCAAATACTGTTGCTGTTGTTGCTGCTGTTGTTGCTGTTGTTGAAGTAATTGCAACTGTTGTGGGGTGGCTCCCTGAGGCTGACTTCGGAATAGTTGCTGAAATAGAGAATAGAATATTCGTGTTAGATCAAAATGGGTAATTTGGGATCCTGAGTAGAAATGAAGAAGCTATGCAGATAGTGCATTTTTATTTTATTAATACTGGAAGGCTATATTTTAAATAATGAGCCCTTTTTAGACCGACGTGCAAACTATATTTTAAGAATCGAATACTTGCAAGTACTCAGCCTTGAAACGAAATGTAAACCTTGAGACTCTCTTAAAATCGGAGACTATGAAACCTTGAGACCAATTTTAAACTTTGAGATCCTCTTTAAGCTATACCACCCTCAAAGACCTTGAGATTTTTGTAAAACGTACATTTAAATTTCTGTTCAAGGACGAGAATCGAAATTGAATTTTTTCGAGCCAGACATTTGTGATAAATTACCATGTAAGGCGAATAAGAGAAGGGAATTGAGCATAATGCAGTTGTCACATAAAGTCCTGAGAGGACGTAAAGTGCGTTGGAAAAGTTAAGACATGTCAGGGTCATCACTGGATTCGAAGATGATGAAATAATGATTAACAGGGAAGAAGAAAATAAAGCACGTACATAGTGGAGTTAAACTCGAGGTTAGAGCCGTGTTCGCGTAGCTTTCAGGGGTCAACGAACCACTGCGGACGTTCACCGGCAAGTGTTTGCTTGTGCCACCTTCATCGCTGGTTTCTCCGAAAGTTTATTTTTCTCCAAACCTGGTACCCAGTGATACGAGCAACGGCTCGCTTTTGGTCAATATTGTGGCGATTAAATACGGAAATATTTATTTTAGATATAATCTCAAGCGGTCCACGTTACGTAGGATGCAGGTTCAGTGTTTTCTTTACGCAATGAAATCTGCAAGTTTTCTATGTATTTTATTCATACTTCGCGTCTATGTTATGATAAGGTAAGGAAATTCAATATTGAATTGATGCACAATTAATCCCTTCACTGTCACGCGAAAAATAACATATGGTGATAAAAATTGTTTCGAGAAAAAAGTCAAAAAGGACGAGAAAGACAAGACCAAAAAATTTTTATTTGAAATTCCCGCAAATGTGTCAACAAGCGAAGAAGTTAATATCCCACTAATCCACTCATATATCGACGACTCCTTCAATATGAGTCTAACTGCTGACAGCGCTGTGTATAAGACTATGCGCTGTGTATAATCAAAGGGAATATTCTCATACACGGCGCTGTCAGCACATGGACTCATATTGAATGGAGGCGTCGATATATTTCTGATTAAAAGCACCATTCATTCAGGTTGCCTTTATTCCCGATGTAAGAAGTATTTGCATTCTCAAAGTTGTATATAAATATCGCAGATATTTCGCTTTAATAGCTGAGTTTGAATATACAAATGTTGAAGTCAATTACTGTTTTCGACGATTCCGAAGAATAAAATTACGTTATGAAATTTTTAACCAGTACATTGAATTAATCTGATATCTGTATAACTGCAGTAAATAATCATTAATGGCGGCAGAGCCGCAATTTAAAAGACCATTACAAAATCACAGTCCATTCCAGACTTTTACAGGCCAGTTGGAAATAATCTGTTTATGATTAATATAATTTTTTTTAATAATTAAAATACTTTCAGAAATTCATAGAAACAAAGAAAGGGTGTCGTAGATACGGGATACGAAAATGAAACATTGAATCCTTAGTTCTATAAAAAATGTATGGATACATTTGGAACTTTTTTACTTTTTTACTTTTCGAATTTCTTACGAACATTTCCTGAAAATTTCAGACTTGAATAAACACACATACGCGTGCTCATACGCACCGCGCGTGTGGGTGAGATTGTCTGCGGGCCATGTGAAGGCGAATCTACTTCCTAGTTCTTCACCTAATGAAGCTGTAATAAAAAACAGCATTTCGAAATTCAGATAATTATAATTGAATTGAACCACGTCTTTATGATTTTAGTTATTGGAAAAGCCTTAAGCCTTGTCTACAATCGTCGGAAACAGCCCTTTGCGGCACCGCAAGCAAGCGCCGCCCCGCAAGTAACTGAGAGCGAAAAGTTGGTTCAACTCAACTTTTCGCGCCGCAACCGTCTCGCGTGATCTCGCGTCGAATGTCAGAGGACCAATCAGAGCGTTTCATCATATAACCTCGTATAACCACACGTTTGTGGCATCTTCGACACTGAGTTCGAGTGATTTTGTTTTGTATTTGTCTGGATTTTTTTTTTTGGTTTGATGTATTTTGTGAGAAACATTTAAAAGCATTTAAAATTAAAGGAAAAAACTGCAAAAGAAGCAAATTGCGGGTCAGAGGGATCCATTGTAGAGGCGAAACACATTTGACTTCTTAAAGCACGACGAGAAAACCATTCATTTGACAGTAAGCTCTGATTGGCTGCCACAGCAGTGCCACTGCCAACCACTGTCACGACTATTCCTTGCGTTACGATACCGCATCGCATCGCCGAGTCTTGCGGCGCCGCAACGAGGTATTTGCGGCGATAGTAGAACAGGCTTTAAATCTCATGAAAATGAAAGGGTCATCATAGCGAGGGGCTGACGAGGTTCCGAGCCCGGGCTGGCATTCCCCTTCGGCGACTGCCCGGCCTGGGGTGGCTTCCTCCGACCGAGATATGGCCCGTAACCGTCGGCAGTAGTTTGGGGATAGCTGGTGTAGAGCAGAGTTTCAAACTTTTCTCGCACATTCTGGGGAGCGGCCGGTTAGAGAATTAGAGCCGCTTGAGGAAAATGAAAATTTGTTAAAATATTAATAAATTGAGCTGAATCCAAGGGTACGAGATGCTTTCGCGAACTGACGCGCATTCTCGAGATATTGTTGATTAAACAATTTTAAATAACTTATACCACATCTCCTAAGATTATCGACATTTAAAAAAAATGTTGAAACTATTAGGTTTTATTAAAATGAACCATTTCTGTCCTGTGCGATTTTGTTCTGCCTCATAGTTTTTGCAAAAATTCCCAAAAAAGCACATTATAATAATCGATTTTTTATGCATTGTTTATGGGTCTTGCAGATTTTTTTGCAGAATTCGTTAGATTGCTTTAAGACGTATGAAATTTCGTTTGCACATTTTTGCATCTGTTCGATAATTTATACAAAAAAAAACACACAAACAAGACTTGCAACAAGGTTTCTTAGACCCCGATTTTAGGCGATATTTATTAAAATTTTCACATTTTGTTTTCTCATTCTGTTGAAGAAGTCATAGAGGGAAAAAGTTTGTCCAAGATTTTTTTCCGTATCTCGAATAGTTTATTTAAAAATAAAAAAATTAAATTGAAGGAAAATATATCGTTAAATATCAACAGGGGAAGTGAATATTAGCCGATTTTTGTTCATCTTTTTTTGATTTTCTCAAAATAATATCACGAGGCTGGCTCCAATTTCAAACAATGAAAAGGGCGCACCAGGCAAAAAACCACCCACTCGAGCGGCACTACTAAAGAAAAAGGTCCAAATTTGTTGTCCGTTGTTACAATAGTGTCGATTGAGAAAAATCCA
Organism: Belonocnema kinseyi; assembly: GCF_010883055.1. Taxonomy (NCBI): domain Eukaryota; kingdom Metazoa; phylum Arthropoda; class Insecta; order Hymenoptera; family Cynipidae; genus Belonocnema; species Belonocnema kinseyi. The sequence goes on from NC_046657.1 coordinate 182,842,391, forward strand.
AATTTTGTACCATATTAATGAATCTAATTTCAATAAGCTGAACTAGCCTCGTTATATTATTTCGATAAAATAAAAAAAAGATTGACAAAAATCGGTTGATATTTACTCCCAATGTGGAAATTTAACGATATATTTTCCTTTAACTTAATTTGTTTATTTTAGAATAAACTATTCGAGATACGGAAGAAAGTCTCTGTCAAAATTTTCCCCTCTATGGTTTCTTTAGCAGAATGAGAAAACAAAATGTGAAAATTTTCATAAATTTTGGCTACAATCGGGTTCAAAGAAACCTTTTTGCCAATCTTGTTTGCGGTTTTTTTTTCATATAAACTATGAATCAGATGCAAAAATGTGCCAAAGAAATTTCATGCGTCTTAACACAATCAAACTAATTCTGAAGAAAAATCTTCAAAAGACACATAAACAATGGATAAAAATTGATTATTATATCAGACTTTATTTGCGTTATTTGAAAAAACTATGAGACAGACAAAAATTACACATGACAAAAAATGTTTATTTCAATAAGACCTAACAGTTTCAAAAAAAATGTTCTTAATTTGTCGATAATTTTAGAAGATATAGCGTAAGTTATGTAAAAATGTTTAATTAACAATATCTCGAGAATACGCATTAGTTCGCGAAAGCACCTCGTACCGTTGGATTCAGGTGATCATTCTGCACCATATCCATTAAAAAAATTCCGGGGACCTTTCAGGTCATACCACCTCTCCTATCCGACTCCCAGACTAAAAAGGGTTATTCGTGGTAAGTACAGCAGCGATTCCCAAACCAGTGCCGACGGTCGGCGGCCTGAACGCGGCTGGGGGAAGCCACCCCGGGCCGAGCAACCCCCTACGGGCGAAGCCAGCCCAGCACCTCGAAAGCCCCCCGCTATGAGAACCTTTCATTGTCATGAGATTTAAGTCTGTTTCAATAACTAAAATCCTAAAGACATGGATAAATTCAATTCTAATTATCTGAATCATTTTCCTGATCTAATTTTAAGAAAATAAAAAAAAGTTGATGGAAATTGGTTAACATTTGGAGTAATTAAGCATATTTTTAAGTATATGCAAAATTACAAGAACTGTCAACTAGCATTGAAGATCAACTTTCTTTTCTTTTCATTTCACAACTTTCTTTTCATTTGCTTAAAATCAGATTTGGAAATTGATTCAACTAATTAAAATTTAATTTATTAACATTTTAACACATTTTAATTTCTCTCAACCGGTTCTAATTCTCTCGCGTGAAGCATGCAACCTCCCGCATGACCTACAGTCAAGTATCCCCCTTGGGTTCTAGTAGAGGGAAAAAAATGGTAGGGTGGCGGCCCTGCCCCTCCCTGACAACTGCAAAAAAAGTTTGGAAATCGCTGAGGTATAAAAACGTAGCCCTCTGCTCGCGGCGGGGAGCCTGCCAAGCTGCCCGGCCGGGGGTGGCATCCTCCTGTCAGCAGCACTAGTTTGGAAAACGCTGGTGTATAGACTATAGAGGAGACAACGTTTAACAAGTATGAAAGAAAGTCGCTGAGATGGTATCAAGCAAGTATATTGAGGAAAAACAAATGGTAATGTTCCCACATGTAGAACGAGGAAAGAATGGTTGGTATGTGTGAATGAAACCTTAATTCGAAAATATATAAAAAGCATAAAGGCAGCTAAAGAGGTATGCCAAACAGAAATTTATGGCGACAAATAGTCAGTGGACTAGATGACGCCTCAAACAAAAGACCTTGGATACTAACGATACAAATATAAATGTATAATATAATATACAAGGTATCTAAAAAGTCCCGGGACGGTTGGATATTTCCTCAGGTAAAATATTTTTCAAAAGAGTGAAGGTCATTCCTGAAGTAAATTTCAACGAGGGATTCAATGGTGACCTTCATTTTCACCTTGAAGTTGACCTTCATGGCTTTTTGAAGGTCAACTTTGTTTTTTTAAAATGGAAACCCCCTTTTTTACATCTGCAATCGATAGAGTGGAAAATGCTACGTTCAGGCGCGTACCCAAGTCATAGGTCACTTGTAACATTGAAGGTCAGTTAGAGGTTATTTGAAATTACCAGTTTTCGAAGAGGTCAGTGTAATTCCTGAAGTAAATTTCAACGAGGAATTCAATGGTGACCTTCATTTTGACCTTGAAGTTGACCTTTATGGCTTTTTGAAGGTCAACTTTGTTTTTTTAAAAATGAAAACCCCCTTTTTTACATCTGCAATCGATAAAGCGGAGGAAAATTCTATGTTCAGGTACGTACCCAAGTCATAGGTAAATTGTAACGTTCAAGATCAGTTACAGGTTATTTGAAATTAACAAAGTTTTGCAAGAGTTCAGTGTAATTCCTGAAGTAAATTTCAACAAGAAATTCATTGGTGAGCTCTGAATTGATCATGGTGATGATCTTCAAGGTTTTTCCAAGCAGTTTACGTTTAAGTTTAGCATTACCCAGGAACAACGACGTGGACGTAGTAAATCTGTTCCCTTTGGGGTGCTTGATTAGCGTGAGTCCCCTTGCCTCTCAAGTTTCGGGGTACTTGATTAGCGTAAGTCCCCTTGCCTCTCACGTTTCGGAGTGCTCGATTAGCGTGAGTCCCCTTGCCTCTCACGTTTCGGGGTGCTCGATTAGCGTGAATCCCCTTGCCTCTCACGATTCAGTGAAGATGTTCGAACTAAAAACCTTGAGCTTCTTGACAAAAAGCTATGCGATTGTAAAAATGAGTTACAGCATTACGAATCATCTCCCTATCAATCAAAGTAGCCTGTTGCAGAATCCGATTCTGCAATTCGTCTAAGCTTTGCAGTTGCGTTGCGTATACTTTGCTCTGTAAAGTGACCCCAAAGAAAATAGTCGAAAGGCGTCAGATCAGGAGATCTAGCAGGCCACTCAATTTGAACCCTTCTTCCAATCCATCTTTGAGGGAATTGAGTATCCAAATATGCTCGAACCTCCCTACCGTAATGAGCCGCTGCTCCGTCCTCCTGGAACCAAATATTTTGAAAATTATCGCCTGTAACCTCCTTTATTCTTGGTACAATTTTGTTTCTTAGAAGCTCTTCATATCTACAGGCATTGAGATTACCATCGATGAAGAAAGGGCGTATGCGTCGGACCAATATCTACAATTTTGCCTGTTAACTTCACCTTTTAAAGTGAAAGTAGATTCATCTGAAAATACTGTATTGTACAAGAAAAGATGATCTCTATCAATTCTGTCCATCATAATTTCACAAAATTCTACCCGACGATCAGGATCGTTTTCATTGAGCTCTTGTACCAGTTGAATTTTGTAAGGATGGATATTAATGCTTTTTAAAATATTTCGCACTGTCTCAGGAGCAACGTCACGCTCATCACTAGCTCGACGTAAACTACGGTGTAGGTTTTCAACAAATGCTTGGGCTATGTCCATCTGCATCTCCTTAGATCGTGCAGATTTTGGCCGACCAGTTCTCTGAAGGTCCTTGATAGATCCATGATTCATAAAGCGCCTTAAAGTTCTTTCAATTGTTGATTTTGAGATAGGATTTAACCCTTCTTCATTACGAAAAGTACGAATAAAAAGCAAACAAACTTGATCATAAGATGAAATTCGATCTCCCCAACCACGCATCATTAATACAAATACCCTCTTTCGTTCCGCAAGTTTAGCTTGCGCCATGATAATCTTTTAGCGAAAGATAGTAAGTATGTACTCGTAATACGTAAATTTAGTTTCGATTCGTAATATTCGTATGTAAAAACAATATAGGACTTATGTTATCGCCTTAGGTATTGACTTACCAGGTGTATACATATGAAACCGGTATTGCCATTTAGCGGCCAGTAGGCACACTTGTAGGCACTGTCGGAACTTACCATTTGTG
>NC_046657.1:182846362-182847368 GCF_010883055.1 Belonocnema kinseyi
GGGCGCATACTTTGAATAAAATATTTGTTATCATTCTCTTGAAATAAATGTGTTTTTTTCTTGAAAAAATACCGGTTTCATATGTATACACCTGGTAGGTATCGAAACACGGTATAGGACTGTATAACTCTTCGGGGAGGAACAGATCTCTCACCAGAACACCTGGAACTTTTAATGAAAAATTTTCTTATGATTTTACAATATTCAAAGCGCTGTAACCAAGATCAATACTGAGCTCACCAATGAATCTCTTGTTGAAATTTACTTCAGGAATAACACTGACCCCTTGGAAATCTTTGTTAATTTCAAAAAACCTCTAACTGACCTTAACCGTTACAATTGATCTATGACTTGGGTACGTACCTGAACGTAGAATTTTCCGCTCTATCGATTGCAGATGTAAAAAAGGGGGCTTCCACTTAAAAACAAACTTGACCTTCAAAAAGCCATAAAGGTCAACTTCAAGGTCAAAATGAAGGTCAATATTAAATTCCTCGTTGAAATTTACTTCAGGAATTACACTGACCTATTGGAAAACTTTGTTAATTTCAAATAACCTCTAACTGACCTTGAACGTTACAATTGACCTATGACTTGGGTACGTATCTGAACGTACAATTTTCCGCTCTATCGATTGTAGATGTAAAAAAGGAGGTTTCCATTTAAAAAAACAAAGCTGACCTTCAAAAAGCCATGAAAGTCAACTTTAAGGTCAAAATGAAGGTCACCATTGAATTCCTCGTTGAAATTTACTTCAGGAATGACCTTTACTTTTTTGAAAAATATTTTACCTGAGGAAATATCCAACCATCCCGGGACTTTTTATACACCCTGTATAATAATTTGATAATAATTGTTATTATTTTATTGATTATTTATAATAAAATTATATATATATATAATATATGTAATATATATAATTAAAAATTTGTCATAAGGACAACCGCAGGAATTCGCCGGGAGCGGGTGCTAATCTGAAAAATTGCACCCGCTTCCAGCGAAATTG
>NC_046657.1:182847468-182849038 GCF_010883055.1 Belonocnema kinseyi
ATTACACATTTTCTAGGCGTCTTCTTGACGGCTTTCTGCTTTGCGTCACTTCCTCGTAGCTCAAAACGCTAGTTCAAGGTCATACCATTACTTACTTTTTTTTCTGTTGGTAAGCTTTAACCGAAACATTCATTTCCTAGGGATATGTCTATTAACGAGGGTTTATTAACTTTTACATCAAAGTTTATATCAAAGCATGAAAATAAGAATCACGAAATAGATCCAAATCGCCAATTTCTTCAATTTCTTTCAAATGGGGAGCAAGATATAAATAGAAGACCACCGAAGTCTTCCGAAGCCTTCAGATCGGCAATCATCGTACAGCAGAACTCCGAGGTCGAATCGTGCATTTTCGGCTTACATACGAACTCACAGTGGTAATCATGCACTTTCTGTTTTGCGGCTCCCAAACGGTAGGTATGCTGGGGGTAAATTTCATCCACGATCTGGCACCTGGCGGGGGACGATTCCCTTCGTGCGGCGTTTCAGGTCTGTGAGCTCTGTATGTCAGATGAAACAGTCACGGAACAAAAACACGTCTTGCTCCAATAATCTCTCAAGTGTATGCGATCTGTGAATAAGTTATGCCATCCAAAATGGTGCTATTTTTTATAAAACCCTTTCCTTGCTAAGTGAGGATGTGGAGTAATGTGACGACTCTCACAGAAATATCAAAAAGGAATGTTTTTTAGGTGATGCAATCCATTCATTGCCGATTGCGTCGTCAATTCAACCGGTGCTCCGCGCGGATAGGTTGCGTTGCGACTTTAGGGGCGAGTTAAGTAAACCGATCGGATCAGTAGCATGTACCGATCTTTCGGTAATGTCCACTGCACTTCTATTGTAATCTCGGTTCAGTGGATTTTACATGTCGTTCAGTATGCAATACGAGGGAATAGAGGTTTATTTTACTGAAGGATAACCGTTGAATTAACCTTAATTTCACTGAGACATTTACGAAATGCTAAGTGATTTCGACATTTTCACCCTCTTACTAAGAGCAGTTTATACTGTTACGGTTACAAGAAACCCTTTACAATTCTTGATTAGTAAATATTACATTTCTTTTTTCTGCGTGTACTCCCAGAAAGTATAGGGGGGGGGGGGGTTATTTTTGAAAATAGTCCAAACCTTTTAAAAAGACTTGTTGAAACTGTACGTCAGTAATGTTTAAAGTATTAACAGTCAGGTAAGAAGAGCAATAGGATACTGAAAAATTTTTCTCTCTTTTGTTCCAAACGCATATTACTGCATAAACGTGATAAAAAGTACCCTTTGGTCCCTATATTTTAACACACAGGAACTGTGAGCTCTGTATATATGTCAGGCAAGTACAGTGAGACCCTTCAATAGTCCTCCCTTCTATAGCCATTCCGAGAACTGAAGCCGCGCCGCAGTTAGGTGTAACAGGAGCTGCGAGGGGTGCGCGGGGTTTGCGATTGGCAGTCAGGCGAGCACTTAAGCGTAAACAAACAAAAGCGGCGCTGGCTAGAATGAGTTAGTTCCCACCCACCGTCAGCCACAAAATCGGCGCAATAGAAGAGTTTCACTGTATATAATCCAGGCATTA
>NC_046657.1:182849138-182851583 GCF_010883055.1 Belonocnema kinseyi
ACAGCTCGCAATGGCGGCTACAATCTACATTAAAACTACCTCTTGTGAAAACGGATTAAATATCTCGCTGCTTTGCTCCAAAACTAAAGTCGCTCCGATAAAACGCCTTACCATTTCCAGGTTGGAATTAACAGCTGCAGTAATACTCACCAAACTTGTTGCACATTGTCGTCGAATCTTGAATTTGCAAGAAGTCCCGTGCTATCTATGGACAGACTCTTCAATTGTTCACACGTGGCTTAATAGTCACCCATCTAGATGGAACGATTTCGTTCACAATAGAGTTTGCCTTGTCCAGGAAACCCTTCCTGATGCTCAATGGAAGCACGTTGCAGGCAAGAGCAACCCGGCAGACTGTGCTACTCGAGGATTATCTGCAAGTGAACTAAAAAATCATCGCATCTGGTGGGAAGGTCCAACCTGGTTCTCAGAAGACGTTTCAAAATGGCCTGAATTGAAGCGTGACTCATCAGATACACAACAAGACATTGAACAAAGATGCAATACTACGACAGTTGCATTAGTCATTACAGATCCGAATAAACCATGGGATTTAATAACACGATACTCAAGTCTAGATCGCCTGCTTCGGATAACTGCAAGATGCCAACGAATGACAAAACTTTGTCTCAAGACGTCTTCAGTTGCATTAAGAGATCCAATTACACCAAATGAGATGAGCGACGCCGAAATTTACTGGACAAAGAATGTTCAGCAAGAGTACTTCAATAATGAACTGAGACTTTTCCAGAATCATCAAGAGCTTCCAAAATCGAGTGCCCTTATTCGGCTTCTCCCATTTATTGATTCTAAAGGCTTATTACGTGTGCGTGGACGATTACACAACGCATCCTTAGATTGCATCACCAAGCAACCATACATAATTCCAAAGAATTCTCCGCTGACAACTCTAATTATTCAGAAGGCTCACAAAGAAACTCTCCATGGATCCACTCAGGACCCTCTTAACTATATCCGCAATAAGTTCTGGATTCTTGGAGGAAGAGCACCTGTTCGATCATTTATTCTCAAATGCGTTGTCTGCACCAGATGTCGACGCTCTCTCGCTAAACAGATAACGGGCCAGCTTCCAGCTTCTAGAGTAACTCCTTCTCGAGCCTTTCTACACTCTGGAGTTGATTATGCTGGACCTTTTACCCTCAAGACATGGAAAGGTAGAGCCGCTCGCACTTACAAGTCCTGGATTGCGGTATTCGTCTGCTACTCAACGACAGCTATTCATCTTGAAATCGTAACGGATTACACAACTGATGCATTTCTTGCTGCATACAAAAGGTTCACATCAAGGCGGGGAATCTGTGCCTCCTTAAACAGCGTCTGTGGCACAAACTTCAAAGGTGCCGATAAGGAGTTGAAGAATATGTTTTCACAAAACTCCGAAGAACTGAAGCTTCTTGCATCCTTGATAGCTACTGATGGAACAAAATGGGAATTCAATCCATCAGCAGCACCACATTTTGGTGGGAAGTTTGAAGCTGCAGTGAAATCCATGAAGTATCACCTCAAACGAGTAGTTGGAGAGAAGACCTTAACCTACGAAGAACTATCAACAGTATTAGCACAAATAGAAGCGATGTTGAACTCAAGGCCCCTTTGTCCTCTGACTGAGGATCCAGACGATCTGAATGTCTTAACTCCAGGACATTTTCTCATTGGACAATCTTTGACTCTCGTCCCAGAACCCAATCTGGAAAAAATCAAAATCAACCGGCTATCAAAGTGGCAGCATCTTTGCCAGATGACGCAAAACTACTGGTCAAAATGGTCGAAGGAATACCTGCAGCGGTTTCAAGCAGTGTACAAGTGGAATCGAACAGAACCTCCCATGAAAGAGGGTACAATGGTGTTCATCATCGATGAGAGATACCCCCCAGGAAAATGGCCACTGGGTCGAGTTATAGCAGTACATCCAGGGCCAGATAACATCGTCCGAGTAGTAACCGTCAAGACAGCGTCCTCCACTATCATTAGGCCAATTGTCAAATTATGTCCACTTGACATTACATCTACTTCTGGAGCTGATTCGCCTCTGGGAGAGACGAAGGCGGGCGGGAATGTTTGAAGAGCAGTTGTCCATTGTTTGTCGGCTAGCAGTTGCAGCTGCCAGGCTCTCTGTTTTCGGGTTTGCTACTGCCCTGTTTAATTACATTTCCAAGAATTTCAATCAAATTAAAAATCCATTAGGATAGGTTGGACTGATCATGAAAATACTGCCGTCTCAACTTCGAAACGGATGTAGATCTTGACCCTCACTCGCCCCCTTTGGGATCGATAATGCGAAAGAGGGGAGAAAGCAGGCGATTCAAAAACCGCTTTGGCCTATCAACCGAGTCAGTGGCTCTGAATGTCTCGAATGAGTCTGTTCTCTCCGTGTCTCAGATTCTTGATAGTTTTCTTGAAAGTGGTCGGTGTGATCGTGAGTTC
>NC_046657.1:182851683-182872387 GCF_010883055.1 Belonocnema kinseyi
TTTTTAAGGATTTTAAATATTTGAGCATATTTTTAAAAATGTCTAGGAATTTTCAACTGATTTTCATAATTTAAGGGAATTTCCAAGAATTAAACCAATTTTAAAAGGGTTATTTAAAAAAAAATTAAATACTTTAGAAATCTTTATAAAAAGTTCTAGGTATTTGAAAAGATTTTAAAGGATTTGAAAAATTTGAGAGAATTTTAAAAGATTTCAAGGAATTTTCAATTGATCACAGTAATTTAGAATGATATTCTAAAGGATTTGGTGTATATTTTAGAATATTTTAATAGATTCCAAGGCATTTTCAATTGATTTAAGTAATTCACGAGATTTTTAAGGATTTGAAAGCTTTTAAGGTATTTTTAAACTTGTAAGGAATTTTCAAGAGCTTTCAAAAATTTTAAGCGGTTTTAAAGGATTCAAAATTTTTCAGGATATTTTAAGACATTCCAACGAATTTTCGATTAATTTCAATAATTTTTTAAATTGTCAAAATCGGATTTTTCCCGGTTTCAACGACAATTTTCTCAAAATCTTGGCAAAACAGGTCATTTTTTGACCCAGATTCGTGTTCAGTGCAAAATCGCGCAAACCTATGTAATTTAACAAGTCATGCATTTTAATAACTTCATTCATTAAAATAATTAAAGAACTTGAAAATAATATACTTTTTTTTCAAAAAAATAATTTCTTCGAACTACGACCACCTAACCTCGATATTTCTGAGTTACCTTGCGATCCATTATTACAGGCATAACAAAGTCGCAATTTTTCATACACACGTCGTAATAGAAATAACATACTGGAGTAATGACTGCGACTTTGTTGAGATTCTTGAACTCGTGGAGCATTCGACCTTGAACGCGGTCACGAAGCGGAAGAGAGCGGCTTGGATGGCTGACTTGAGTTGTACAGGGGGTCATTGTCTATTACGGCCAATGCTGTAACTATGAGGGACGTAAGTTAGCGCAACAACTCGCGACACGCATCCCGACCATCTGAAGCAACGATGCGTTTCGGTTATCAACCTCTCTCCTCTTTTCACTCTTCGCTTTTTTTTCTATTAGGAAGTGATTCCAGTTACGATTAAGTACTTGTCCGTGGAATTCATCATGAATTGGCTCTACCTCCATCTCAAGTAAACAGGTGACTTAAGGGTTCCCCCTTCATAAAATGAAGGGAAAGTTACGCTAAAAAAATCTAGTTATTTTAATCCGAAATTATAGTCAATATGACTATAAAATTCTAGTTAGTGAACTCTGATTGATTTTTTCTGGTTAAAACTATTCTGGTTAATATTTCTGGTAACAGAATATTCGCGATCTTGTGTCGACTTCCATAAATCCATCTTTTATCTCTTGTCATTTTGGCATACATGTCCAATTCTCGAACAATCGCGATTTGTTAATTGTATTTTTAGTTATATAAGTATTAATAATTATAGTGAACCGTGAATTTAGTTGCGTTATAAAGAATAAATTGCGCGATGTCTGTGTCGAAAATCATCTGGTTAAGTCATCGATATATAGAAATGGACCGGTAACGCTTTAGGGAGAACTGAAATGGGCTCTAGAGAGAGAGAAAACATATGAGACGTAGACCTGCCTTTATTTGTCAAGATGGATTATTTAAAAAACTTGGTAACCTTAAATTCTTCTTGAAATTGGATTGAAAATGCTACAATAATAATCGTTTTGTGAGTTCAAAAATAATGCAAAAACTGTAAAAAATTTGAACAATATTTCTATGACATAAAAAAATAACCATTCATGCACGGTAAAAAAAATTAAGCTATGACAGGGATATTATTCCTTATTATAGCCAAACATTTAGCTGAAAACGAACGAAGGAATTTAGAAAGATCCCTGGATCAGCGAAAATGAATATCCTTGACCATTTTCCATATACCAGGGATATCGTATAGTCAAACCCCTAATAAGTATAGCTATAATAGGGATATTAAGAATAGGTGTCTGAAGCAATTATCGGAAGAGCACCGGTGCATTATGCGAGCAGCGAAATAAAATGGCGACGGTCTAATCGGGAGCAGTGACAGTTGAGATTTAATTTGGACAATTAAACGCTTTTTACCACTTAAAACGTGCGCGAATGTTAATATTAAATGAAGTTTATGATGCAGTAATAATAATTTACATTTGTTTCGATTGTAGGCGATAACTATATTGAAATATCAAGAAACGCGACAAAAACAACAAACTTGACCTCCGAATGAATTACACGGATTTCAGGGAAATTCATTTTTGCGATACCAGACGAAAAATTGGCTACTGTAAGTTAATATATTTCTATAACAACTAAAATTTTTTTTCTAATCTTAAGATAATACAATTATACGTAATCTGTCGAAAATAATAAACTTTCGAACTTAGCAATTTTGTCCAAATTCCTGATTTACGAGAACAATTTACATAAAGTAACTAAATGTGTAACTCTTCTAACTAAACGTTTTACCTAATCCAAGCGTACACTTTCTTTGAGTTTATTCTCGATGCACTCGTTCGCCTCAAGAATTTTTTTTCCGTGTATTGCATAGGTACAAAACTTCATATTTTGAGGTTTTATTTATGTTGTAACATTTTTTATTTTACTATATTCAATAACTTTACTAACGTATGAAAACGTATCCCCATATAAATGTCTTGACAACGCCCACAAACTACACATACTGCTACCCTTTTTTAATTTATTTACAATAAATTATAAATAAATCATTTCTGAAAAGTGCGATAAACGTCACATTATTGGGGCACTCGCGACACAAAGCACGGTCCTGTGCTGTACCAAACTTCACCCAACGAAAATATTCTCGACCAATCAGCTTTATCTAGAAAGAGATAGGTCTACGTCTCATATAAATTTTCTCTCTCTAGAGCCCATTACCGTTCTCCCCACAGCATTACCGGTCCATTTCTATATGTCGATGGGTTAAGTTTACCAGAATATATCGTTATGTTGACCAGAACGTTGTCTTCTTCAGCTACTAGAAAACTTTCTGGTAAATATTTCTGGTTAACCTTACCAGAACTTCTGGTTACATTTACCCGAATTTCTGGTAACATTAACCAGAAACTTCTGATACTTTTAACCAGAAATTATAGTGAGGGCATATTTAACACTCTATTCTAGTTGAATTTATTAGAATTCTGGTTGGTTCTCCAGAATTTTTTTTAGTGTATAAATTCCTGACTTAGCAGACCTTTTGTCCATTGAATAGGGCTTTTATTTCCAAAATATTGAAAATGTGATATACCACATAGCATTTTGCCCCTTGGGAATGTTGGTTTTATCAATTAACGAAATTATCACTGCGGAAACAAACATTTTCACAACACTATCATGAAAACGGCGTGTTTTATGCTTATGGACTGAACGTAAAAATGGCGTGTTTCGGTCGATGTGAATAAAGACGCATGAAAGTACTATTCTTTTTAGAGTGCCGTAACGTGACCAACACGAAAAGGGCTCTTTCATAAGCATTCTTATATTTTACAACAGTTGAAATGGAGCCAGTAAGATTCTAGTTATAGATAGAGATAGAGATAGGTCGATGTTTTCAGCGATAACTCTAGCGTGCTCGTCTCCCCACCTAGTGATAGGGGAGCAAAAATTCAAATTTGATGAAAAAAAATGCTTTTATAATACAAAAATGTTAAATTTTTCTTTTCAAACTGAATAACTGAATTGAACAAAAAGTTTGCCGACCACTGCACCAGAGCAGTGGTCGGCACGCTCTTGCCCAGGGCAGGGTACCCTGCCCTGGCTACCCTGCGACCTACTTTCAGGGCAGTACCTGCGAGCTTGGCCAAACCACCCCTTTCTTCAACGATCCTTTGTCAGAAAATGGGGAAAAAATGTGAGATTAAAAAATTCGTAATTTTGCAATCAGTGACTTAAAAGTAATATATTTGGCATCTACGTATTGTTTCGATTCCAAAGACATGTAATTTGTCTATAAAGGTTGAAAATTTGAGAAGTATTTAGTATTAAATTGACTGTAAAGCTGATGTTTCTTGATATTAAACTCCTTCAAATTTTTTACTTTTCTAGGCAAGTAATATATCATTGGAATCGGAAAAATTCGTAGATGCTGATAATGCTATTTTCAAATCGCTAGTTGAAAAATTAAAAGTTTTAAAATTTCCTTACTTTGACATGCCTGTGGACAAAAGACCCTTGCTGGAGTAGGCTCACTCACACTAAGGTGCATGAATAGACCGAAAAGTAGTAGATTAAACTAAAGTAGTAGACTAAACTTGTACTTGGGAAGTTAAAAATCAATTATTTGATAGAATATAATGACAACTCAATTTTAAACCAAAAGTGTTATAATGCATTGATTTTTAGTATTTCAAGACGCTTTTTAGATTTCCTTTGATCGTAAGAATTCAAAGATTTTGAATTTCGAGGATTTAGAAATCTAATTTTGAAAATGAGAATTTTTTGTTTTGAATTTTAATCCCTGTTACTCGAACTGCTTAATAATGGAACCGACCACGGAGGGTTGGACCTTCTTGGTGGCAGCAGGTACTGACACAAGATTTTGACTCGACCCACCGCGGCAGTAGTTTGCGGACGACTGGTCTACACTCTACAGGCATGTCAAAGTAATGAAGTTTGAAAACTTTTAATTTTTCTTCTAGCGAATTGAAAATAGCATAACCAGCATCTACAAACTTTTTCGATTCCAATGGAATATTATTTGCATAGAAAAGTTAAATATTTGAAGGAGTTTCATATCAAGAAACATCAGCTTAATATTCAATTTAATACTAAATACTTCTCAAATTTTCAACTTTTATAGACAAATTAAATGTCTTTGGAATCGGAACTGCCCTAGAGCAGTGGTCCGCACGCTCTCGATAAAGTCAGGGTGGCCTGACCGGGCTGACAGACGGCCTACTTTCTAGCCAGGTACCTGCTAGCTTGGACAGACAATTCCTTTTCTCAGGGGTCCTTTGTCGGAAAATGGAAAAAAAATTTTAGATGAAAAAATTCTTAATTTTGCAATCAGTGATTTGAAAGTAATATATTTGGAATCTCCATACTTTTCAGATTCCAAATCCATGTAATTCGTCTATAAAGGTTGAAAATTGAAAAGTATATAGTATTAAATTGAATATTAAGCTGAAGTTTCTTGATCTTGAACTGTCTCAAATATTTAACTTTTCTAGACAAGTAATGTATCATTGGAATCGAAAAAATTCGTGAATGCTGATTATGTGATTTTCTAATCGCTAGCTACAAAAATAAAGTTTTTAAACTTCCTTACTTTGACTTGCTTGTAGACAAAAGACACTTGCTTGAGTAAGCTCACTCACACTGATGTCCCTGAAAAGACCGAAAAGTAGAACAATAAAGTCGGAAGAGACCTGACGCTATGAGGACCCTTTCATTGCCATGAGACTTAAGGCTTTTCCAATAACTAAAATCATAAAGAAATGACCCAATTCAATTCTAATTATCTGAATCATTTTCCTGATATCATTTTAAGAAAATGAAAAGAAAGTTTATGAAAATCGGTTCATATTATATTTCTAGTAATTAAGTAAATCTTTAAGTGCATGCAAAAAAGGTATGAACCGATTTGCATAAATTTTCTTTTCATTTGCTTAAAATTATATTAGGAAATTGATTCAAATAATTCAAATACAATTTATTAACATTTTATCACATTTTAATTTTTGCAACCGGCTCTAATTCTCTAACATTAGAAAGGTCGCGTCAAGCATACAAGCTCCCGCATGACCGGCAGTCAAGTATGCCCCTTCAGTTCCAGTGTTGTGCAAAAATTGTAGGGTGGCGGCCCTGTTCCTCCCTGAAAACTGCGAAAAAAGTTTGCAAAATTTTGCCCTAGAGCAGCAATTCCCAAACTGCTACCCTGGGTAGGTTGGCTACCCGACGATAGGGGGATGCCACCCAGGACCGAGTAGCTCGGTAGGCCCCAAGGCAGGGTCCCCGCTGTGAGCGTGGGACTACTTTTGTTGACCTAGCGTGAATGCCTTTCATTGTTCTGAGATTGAGCAGTGGTCGGCAAACTTTTTGCTCAGTTTTCAGGTATGGTCAGGCTCGCCCCGACTTAATTTTTTCTACGACTTTTTGGTCTATTCATGGACCTCAGTCTGAGTGAGCTTACTCCAGAAGAGGTCTTTTGTCTACAGGCACGTCAAAGTAAGGAAGTTCAGAAACTTAATTTTTCAGCTAGCGATTTGAAAATAGCATAATCAGCATCTAGGAATTTTTTCGATTCCAATGAAATATTACTTGCCTAAAAAAGTTAAATATTTGACGAAGTTTAATATCAAGAAACTTCAGCTTAATATTCAATTTAGTATCAAATACTTCTCAAATTTTCAACCTTTATAAACAAATTACATGTCTTTGGACACGTCCCTGTCGATGGCCTGGATTGACTATCGGAAACCTTTCGATTGAATCTCTAATAAACTTATCATCTGCCTGTTGGAAAACTTAAAGCTTCATGTACACATAGTAAGATTGATACCCCTTTGGAAAACTATATTCACTATCTCATATGGATATTGTGTGTAAACTAAAAGCATCACCTTCCAAAAGAGCGTCGTTCAGGACGACACCATGAGACAGGAGAGATTAGTATGAACTTTAAATTGGAAAAGTGTGCATCATTACTAGCGTTTTTGGAGACACTTATAGCTTATTCAGGTATCCTGCACTGGTGCACTCCGATCTGCACCGAAGCAGGTCGGAGTAAGAAGGAAGAAGTAAGAAAAAGTGAGAAGGAGCGATCGGAGTGCTCTTGAGTACACCAGTGCAGGATAAACGAGTGCGCTATTAGCTTGTGAATATGTTATTAGATGCATTGACACTAGAGAAAACTATATATACTTAGACGTATCTAAGAGTCCCATTTCGCACATAGCATCAGTGAAGGAGTCTTCGAAACAGATACAAGCGTCTCCTTCGACAGATTTGGTCACCCATCTATCGGCGTGAAACCAGGTATAAGGCAACAATCTAAATGTTCAAAGTTATCATCTGTAGATCTTAAAAAGTGAGATGTTACTCTTTCACATCCAAAATGTTCAACTGAAATATCCGAGATATTTCATGTATGGCTATGTCAAATAACGCATGTAAATATTTGAGGAGTTTAATTATTTATGGTCATTTAAGGAATTAATTGATAACTTATTTGCAAATTTAAATTTAAACTTTAATGTTCGTACACGACAGAATAACAGTAAAAGGGTATGAAATATCGATCAAATCATACATTCGGTCAAGTTGAAGTTATGTTCAATATTTTTAGTTCAAAATAAAAACAGGGCTAAGTAATCGGTAAACGAATGATCTGCAATCTGAATTAAAAATTCGATCTATTTTTAGTTACTTAAACTCAAATATTATTTAAAATTTACAAACACTTTGTCAAATTTGTTAAGTCAATAAACCTTAAACTTAAGATGGTTATTCCCTACTTTGGACAGAAAAAATTCGTCATCCAATTTTATTTAAGGATAGCTAATTTTCATTCTTTGGAAATTTTCAAACATTGTAATATTCTATGATTGTAATATTGAAAACATATAGCCGTCAAATATAGTCATGAAATTTCAATGCACGATGCGCTTGCGTTCGGACGGTTTTAACATCTGAATGTGTTTCAGTTTAACATAAAAATATTTTTACGTCTAACATCTCTAAAAGATAGTAAATGTTTGGCATGAATATCTGCATGTTAAGTGCTACAATCTTCCCCTTTAAACATCTACATTTAAACATCCATTTTTCTGCGTGTACTCTACTCGTTCCGCGATTGTAAATTCTATGCCGCCAAGGAGGGCGCAGACTTCTAAATCTCCAATGTCTTTATTACCGAATTATTCTGGACATGGAAGAGGACCTCTCCTAAAAATTGTCAGTCAGCACGAGATGATTGGAAAAGGAGCGTTCCTTTACAAAGCTGCGGATCAGGCGGTCGGGATCCGTGGCCTCAATCTTAACATCAGAAGTGAGTAAAGTGCGTTACGGCGACCCTGTCCTGCCGAACACTCCGAGAGAGATAGAGCCAATTGTCCAAAACGTGAAGTTGTCAATTTTCTGGAGCTACGATTTCGAACAGCAGTCTCCATTGCACAATCGAGCCTGAAATTGTTCTCCGGGACTTCGAAAAGGGAACTACCATATGTTCGTGACTCAACATTCCACTGCTGCAATTATTATCCTACTTTTAAAATCCCCAGATTATTTCAAATTATTCTGCAGTTTTATTATACTACTTATTTCAAAAGAAGGGACCAAAGCGGGTTGTATTAAATGAAAGTCATTCATTAAAAATTTTCTGCTTTTTCTGGAAGAGGGGCCACTATTTGCACTAAAATAATCATCTAGAGATCTGCGAGCCGAGTTTTAGTACTCCGTGCATTAAATATGCGTGTGGGTCTGAACGAGTATAACTCTTAAAAATTCTCTTTAAGAAATAAAAATTGTAACTTGCTAGAAGGATCTCCTAAGCCTTTAGAAATACGAAAAACAAACAACATTTTCGGTATCATCGTCAAAAAAGTATAATACAAATAACTCTCCGTAAATAAGTTGATTTAATATATATATATATACACACACACACAAATATACAAGATTGTTTAACCATTAAAAAAGATTAGCTTTAATGACTGTTAGAATTACCCTTTTTGTTAGGGCAGGTATACGCTCGAAGTAGTAAACCGCACGTGTTGAAGTCATAAAAATTCGACTCAAGAGATAAATTTATGTCTTCAAGGCATAAAAACTTTTCTCCAAGACATAAATTGAAGTCTAGCTCCGTCTCAAAACTGAGACATGCTCAAGTCGAATTGTTCGACTTCAGCATGTCTTGATTGGGGGCAATTCAACTCGAACTCAAGTCGAAGAATTTTTATTCGGGAATGTTTTCTTTATGATTTAAACTTTACACATACGGTCTACTGAGCAGCCTTACCGTTTTTCAACTTCTAAATTATGTATACATACACACACACACACACACACACACAATTATACATATATGTATTTTTTTTTAAATGCATTGTTATATTTGAGAATATTTGAAATACTGTGAAAATGTTGCATGAAAAAATTTAACTTTTGGATTTTCCTTGATTTTTCATGTTGTCAAAATTTAAATTTTTATTTATTCAGAAAATTCAACAGGTTGTCATGATAATCTTCTAGGCCCCAAGCACCCTGTCAGATATCTCGTATCTGTGGAGCTGCTTGGCTCTGAGAGGAGAGTGTTAAGCACGCGTCTACCACCACTCTCGCTCTCCATCCGAAATAGTGGTAAGCGCAAAACATGTGTGGCTGGCGGGAATTTCTCCAGCTTGGGCATGTCTGTTTTAGGGCATTCAGAAATCAAACTTTTTTTTCTCTTGCCATTTTTTCATATCTTTCGTTTATTGGCTTAAAAGGTTCATTTTCGCGTGTTTTTTTTTTTCAAAATTTCTAAATGCCAACCTAATGGATCAATTTTTTCAAAAGTTATCGTACTCACAGACAGACATACAGAAATACAGACAGACACACAGGCATACAAACAGAAATGCAGGCACATTCGTAAAAACTTTCGGATCCAGGGGACTAAAAACGTGGACATTTGACAAAAACTGGGGGGGGGGGTCAAATTTTATACAAATCGAATACCTTCTCTGATGAGAATGTAAAAATTACTTTATTTAGTCACCTTCTCTTAAAATATATTTACATTATTCATAAATAATGTATACTATGCAGACTATTTATTAAGTAAACGATTTTTTGAGATTTCAAATATAAATATTTATGTTTTAACTAGATACATATTCTGGTCTGGTTTTCAAAATTTGAAAATTACGTAAGACGTTTAAGGGACAAATAATCGAACAAGAAAGAGTAGTAACGATTCGGCTAGTTCTTACGAATCAAAAATACAGACACAACAAGAATATGGCGCAGCCCGTTACTTAACCGTGTCCAAGCACCGTTACCTCAATTGGTTACGTGCAGGGAATGCTGGATGTCGCAAAGACGTATTATAAGTTGAAGAATTCAACTTTAAGTTTTTACGAATATCGAACGGAGGCCTATACATGGTCAATACTCGCTGCTAAAGTTTCTTGCATATGAATATGCCTTTATGTTGAGAACTTTGCTACATAACCTGCAAATGATATTTATCAAACCATTATATCTATTTTAATTGCGATATTATTTTGTAATTTAATTATCTTGATTAAGTTATGTCCATCAGAGTTCCATTACATGTGTGCTTTAAGGTAAATATTGTGTTATTAATTAAACATAATATCCAAGTGGGCAAAGCGAAAAATCGGTTCTTTAGAAATGGGCTAAATTATGATTGAGATCCTTTAGAACACCAAGTGTGGTATCATTTAGAGCTGATTTATCGTTTTGGGTTTCTTTTCAGCAAATGGGGTTCATTTTTGCTGCAGCTCCTTTAAAACCAAAAATAGGTTCCAATGGAAACCTCAGTTTTTTCTGTGTAGTTAAATCGCAGCGGATACACTTCGTGGTCGTAAATAATATAATATCTGGGGCATTTCTAATATCAAACCTTAATATCTTAGATATCTGTCACATCGTTTAACTTCAAGATATGTATTAAGTTTTCGTCTGTCTTCAATATCTGATTTTCTTACTGCTCTTTGTTCTTAATATAGTAGAGGAGAGTGGGGTATGGTGTCCCGCTTTAAATTAAATGTTCTAAAAATTACGATTGAAATGTGATTTCCATGTGTGTATTTTTTAAGATGAAGCTTACATTAATAGGGAACATATTTTATTACTCCAAAACATTGTTTAATCACGTCATTATTTTACATTTAATTAATTGATTGATGTAGCATTTCACTCAGCGTAACCTATATACTCTGGGGTATGGTGACCGTCATATTATTGTTGTTTATTTAAACAATATAAGCATTTTAAAATAAAAATGATATAATATAATAATTTTGGAAAGTGTAATGTGACGAAAAAAAATTACTCCAGATATTTTCAACATTAAATTTTTTCTTAATAACACAGACCGACAAAATTTGACAAAAGCCAGAAAGCAGACCTAACATGTCCGAAGGATTTTGATACGCTGCATCCGAATCTGAGCTCAAAATTGCTCCTGTACGTCAGGTTTTCAAGATATCCTAACCTAAAAGTGCAAAAAACGCGTTTTTTAGCTTTTTTTGAGGTTATGTAACCGAACAAGAAAAATGTCTACCACAAAAGCTAATATGGAATTTGAAATCTTCCCCTTTCAAACCTACCTGGATTTATTAGGATATCTTTATTTTTCACCAAAATATTGTCGTTTGGAACCAAACTTTGCACATTGATAAAACACTAAAAAATATGGAACCCGTATCTTTTCATTTCTACAGAAGCAGTTTCCTAGGGGTAGAAACCACCCCTAACAAGCCACAAGCAAGCTAACCCACTTGAGTTATAGCATTTACAAAATTCCAAAAAACACACAAAATGAACATTTTATGCCAAATAACGCACGATATGAAAAAAAGACAAGAGAAGAAAAATGTTGATTTTTGAATGCCCTACAAGATTATCACAACAACTTTTTGAATTTTCTTGAAAAATCAAAAGTTCAAATTTTGACAAGGTTCAAAATAATGAAAAATCCCAAAATTACATTTTTCGGCTAAACTGAGCAAAATACGGTGAAAGATGACAGAATAAAAATTGGGCACTCAAACAAGATCTACAAATTTGTTATTAACCACTTTTTGAGAGGATACGTAGTTTTGGCCTTAAACCTGAAAAACATCATTAGCAGTAAAAAACATCTGCCCGCTGCGTGAGCACATTTTTAATACAACTTTTGTCTTTTATTTTCTTTTTGTTAAATGCATTCAATGCATTACAAAAAAATATATATATACATACATACAGGGTGATTTTTTTTAACTTGAAACTTTCAAATATCTCGAAAAATAGGCACTCTATGAAAATATGCTATGAATCAAAATTTAATCACTCTGAGGAGTACATACACTGATATTAGACTCGGTTCCCCCACACCGCCCCCTGGGGGTAAGGGCAAGTTCGAAATCTTAAATGGGAACACCAATTTTTTATTGCATATTTGGATTCTTTGAATAAAAATGCATATGATTTATCTTAAAAATTCTTCTCGTTTCGAAATAGATGGCGCTTTAATCGACGAAATTCAATTTTTCTTTTTTTCACTCTTACTGAGAATGCACTCTTACGATTCTGCAATACTCGAAATTAGTCTTAAAACAAACTACTACTTTTAGCGAAACCCAGGAACACCGACGTGGACATAGCAGTTTTCTGTTCTCTTCGGGTGCTTGATTAACGTGATTCCCCTTGCCTCTCACGATTCGGGGTGCTTGATTAATCTGAGTCCCCTCGCCTCTCACGATTCGAGTTGCTTAAGGAATCATCTGTTAATTAAAGTAAGTGCTTAAAATGATGACCTTCGGCTGCAATGCACTTATAAATCCCTACTTCAAATGCATTTACAAAACGGAGAAGTGTATCTTCTTGAATTTCAGCACATGCACTTGTAATTCGGTCAATCATATTCTCACGTGTTGTTGGTTTCTCTTTGTACACTTTGTCTTTCAGATAGCTCCACAAAAAGAAATCTGGTGAAGTAAGATCTGGCGATCTTGCAGGCCAATTTATCGGACCCCCTCTACCAATCGAGCGACCATTGAAATCACGATCCAGAACTTCTCGTGCTACCGCTCAATAGTGTGTAAGACAAACATCATGTTGAAACCACATGTTCTGCCGTATTTCTAAGCTAAAGTCTTCAAGCATGATTGACCAAATTACAAGTACATGTGCTGAAATTCAAGAAGATACACTTCTCCGTTGTGTAAATTCATTTGAATTAGAGATTAATAAGTGCATTAAAGCCGAAGGTCATCATTTTGAGCACTTACTTTAATTAAAAGATGATTCCCTGAGTACCT
This sequence comes from Belonocnema kinseyi, assembly GCF_010883055.1. Classification (NCBI taxonomy): domain Eukaryota; kingdom Metazoa; phylum Arthropoda; class Insecta; order Hymenoptera; family Cynipidae; genus Belonocnema; species Belonocnema kinseyi. Next base: position 182,864,682 of record NC_046657.1, read on the forward strand.
CGAATCGTGAGAGGCGAGGAGACTCACGTTAATCAATCACCTCGAATCGTGAGAGGCAAGGGGACTCACATTAATCAAGCACCCGAAGGGGAACAGAAAACTGCTATGCCCACGACGTTGTTCTCGGGTTACGCTAAAAGTAGTAGTTTGTTTTAAGAATAATTTCGAGTATTGAAAATCGTAAGAATGCATTCACAGTAACAGTAAAATGAAGAAAAATTGATTTTCGTCGATTACAGCGCCTTCTATCGCGAAACGAGAAAAATGTTTTAAGACAAATCATACGCATTTTCATCCCAAGAATCCGAATATGCAATAAAAAATTATATAAAAATATATATATTTACAAGTTAAAAAACGGTAAGGCTGCTCAGTAAACCGCAGGTGTAAAGTTTAAATCATAAAAAATATTAGAAATGAGCAAATTCAGTTTATGGAAAAACGATTAAAGTTATAAAAAAATTTTTAACAGCAACATTTTTTTACAGAATTCACATTTTTTAAACGGGACAACGGAACTCCGTCTGTTTTAATACGAATGTAAGTTATTAATTATAATAATATACATTTATGGGAATGATACAAAATTTCAGGTATAAACTCGAGAGCTAAGTACGAAATACGTGGTGAGAATGTGTTCGTTAAGGCCGAAGAAGCTTTAACGAAAGAGATTTCACAATTACCAAATTACTGTTGGCGATGCTTTCATCTTTAGATTTAAAAAGTTTATGCACAAAGATCGAGTGCGAGGTAAATACATTATCGAGCGCGAAGCGCGAGAACTAACAGTCGCGCGCCCTAGGCGCGCTCAAACTTGCGAGCCCAATCTAGTTAAAAAATGTCATTCAATAGACTCCCACTTAGCTCACTGTGTCAAAAGTCCTATTGTTACGATTAAAATAGTCACGTTTTATACATGCGTTTGTTTTCTTCATCAATCCCACATTAGTCGATTATCCCTTTATAACGTATCTAACGTCGCTAAGGATAAAAACCAGCTTTCATGAAAAGCCTGATACGAGCAAAATGTGGGTGTGAAAGGGAAGTTGCGTGATAAGGATTTGAACCACACCTTAATACGAGATATCCATAAGGGGTGGCTTTTAGCCAAATGACGCGTATTTTAATATTAAATAGACTTTAGGGTGCGGCATACCTGTCCTCGTAAATGATTATGGGTCGCTCAATCATTCTTTTCACATACAAGACTCAAATTTCCACTTGGATGAAAACTAAGTGGGATAATAGCTTTTAGGAATAAAATGTTAATATATGCGGTAAATTTGCCTCAATATTCATAATAAATGTCATTAAAACAGAGTGCACAATTTATTTATTTATATTTTATAAGATATAAATCTGGTAATCACGTGTTTTTTTACACATGAATCTAGAATCTAGTGCATTTTTTTTTAATCGCGTGGAATGTATAGAAAACTTGTAATAGGTTCGTAAAGTTTGCCCCAAATATTACGTAACGCTGGTTTAACCGTAAGATTTTCTACTAACAAAATCAGAAATTTAAATGTCTCAAGTTTGCTTTTTGTTGAGAATATTTAAAATGTATAAGTTCATTTATATATAATTCGATGTTTGTAACCTACCATATCGTAGACGTGAAAAAAAAGTGACAAAGAGATCTACAAAATGTCAACAATAATAAAAGAAGGGAAAAAACAGGAACTAAAGATTGCATGCAAAATTTTACGTATGTAAAGTGTTTTTAATTTAAAAGTACATAAATATTTTCTTCGTCACTTTTAAGAAATTTAATCTTTCGTTGAATTAAAGATATTAATTTAATATAGTTGCATTTGAGCGCGCCTAGGGCACACGTTTGTCGGATTTCAAGCTTCGGGATCGGTTATTCATTCTTTGCACTCGGAATGCCCGAATGGAACTGGAGCAAAAACATATCTTTTTAGATCCCACTTTTTTTATGCATCTTTATATCCCGATTTTCCCACGTAGCTAAGTTTAGTCAAAAATTTAATTGCTCAAAGCTCTGTAGGCTTTGAGATAAACCTTCTCAACGTGAAACACGCTTCGCGCTCGATTTTCGAAAGACATTTTTAAATGTATATTTATTTTCTGAGCTACTTTAAATTAGAAAGCTGATATTCTTTTTTCATGTGTTACTTTCTTTCCTATCTCGCGTTGTTTGCTACAAATCGAATTTTTGCATAGCATTTTTAATGGATAAAACAAAAACGCCATAAGTCTTCTTTTAGACTTTTTATGTATCTTGATTTAAAAACATTTGTAGGAATTTTTAAAACCAGAAATTCATCCAAAAATTCGGTTTCATAGATTTGTTATAGTTATTTATAGTATATAATTAGTCATTAGTTTTTTTCATTGATTTTGTTCATAGTATATTCGATAAATAAAACAAAAATATCAAATCATATCACAAAATGGTTAAGGGAAAAATTATAGGTCTTTTAAAAAGCTACAATTCTTTTTTAATTTTGTTATGTATCCATAGACATTATGCTTAAAATTAAAGTTTTCGACGTTTTCATTTTCGATGCAAAAAACCAAAAAGACAAGTCCTGTCAAAAATGGTTAAAAGAAAACTTGCAGATGTTTGGAGAGCTTCAATTCTTCTCTTAATTTTTTTCACGTATCTGTCGTCCTTTAGCGTAAAATTAGAATATTCGATTTTTCATAGCATCTTAGATGGATAAAACCGTAGCAGCTGGTCAAGGCAATGCTGCTTAACAAACATATTCTTTCGTTTAGAATCCAACAAAGTCCGCCACAGCTCGATTTGATTCATCCATTTTTTCGAGTTACTGTTTTTCAGGCGGACAGGCATACGCAATCGCCAAAATTGGATTTTTTGCTTCCGGGGGTCGCAAAACATGGAAATATGCTGAAGAGAATGTAAAAATACTTTTTACTGTTTTACTTGCTTCGAAAATAAAGTAAATAACCTTAAAAATACACATTTTTAGAACAAATAAATAGTCGGTGGCATCACCTAAGCGAACGTAAACGAGCAATAACATAGTTATGATCTCCAAAGCAGCAGAATATACAGTAGGTCTTATTATATTTGTCGCTTACGATTTATCCTTCAACGTTTCTTACTGGTTTTCTTACTGGTTTTCCTTCAACGTTTCTTATTGGTCGCTGTAAATTCTAATAACGCCGCGGGCTACATAAAGGTATCAACATCAGTAAGATCTAATATTGTGTTACTCGGTGGTATAGCAGCAGTCTATGACTGTTTAAGAATAACTAGTTCAGGCTACAAATTCAATCTCCTCAATCCAAGGATCTAGAAAGAACCTAATTTTAGGATCTTCCGGTAATAATTCTGATTACGCACTTACAAAAAGAGTGAAAATTCATATAAATTTCTTATGAATAAGTTTCGGATAGGACGCGTAGTTTTTGGTTTCTTCGTAGAAACTGACATTCTAAATAAAAATTTAGAATTTTTGAAAAATGCCACTGCTAACTGCAATACAAGTAGGTAGAGTCATTACCAGAATTCGTTGTTTCTTTTTAATTTAAATAAGCTTATCAACCTTCATTTAAACATTTTCTCAAATTCTGGATTCGAACTTGGAAACTCGCGAAGTGATATTTACCGAACACAAAGGTTTGAAAATATGCAATTCAAGGATGCTATTACATGTATAAAAAACATAAATTTTTATAATTTTTCCCGTTTATACATGGATAAAGTATTTACCACTCATATATTTAAGCCTTATTTTTTGTTTGAATTAAATATGAACATCTTTATCTTATCTCAATGTTCATTATTTGAAATTCAAGTGCAAAAAATGAAAATGATCATTTTTATCGACCGAAGTCGTTTACTAACTGCTTTAGTAAAACTTTCTCATAAGATTAACTAAAAAACTGATAGTTAATTTAGTAAGGCTAATAATTCGGAGTTAATAAGACTTCTTATTCAGTACTTTTTAATTGAATACTTATTATTCAGATTGAGGGAGTAGATGTAAAGTTTTCAAAATAAGGGTACACTTTTGTATAGTTCAATGTTTCCATTTGCAAATATTAACCGATTTTCATTAATCTTTTTTTCAATTTCTTCAAATTATGTCAATAAACTAATTTTTCTAACTACAATTGAATCAAGCTATATCTTCCTGATTTCAGTTTTTGTAACTGGTCTGCATCTCATAATAATGAAAGGGTAATTATTTACGAGCAATTTAATGCGCTCCAGGGAGTCTGCTTCGTGAGCTTTACGAGGGTCGACAGAGAGTGCTGCGAGAATCCACACACGGCTACACTGAGCGTCGCTGCAATTTTTCTCTAGTGTTCTCTACAATTTGATTATGAAACAAAATATAAACATTTTGTGCAAAAACTTGTTTGTCCAAGCCGAGAGAGTAATATTTAGATGACGTACGCAAGAAATCAGACAAAAATATTAAAAATTAGGCACAGAATCTTAAATTCCTTTTTATAACTCTAATAAATCCCCTTAACCCGGGTAGAAATTATAACTTGGTTGTTAAGAGGCCCTGTCTATATTTCCTATTTTCTATTGAGGCCCTAAAGTGGCAATCTGTCGAGGGCGCAAGCGAAAGCGTCACGCTCAGCTAGCGAGGTCATCAGTAGGCAACCCAATGAAGGCCTATTAATAGGGTCTTTAAAGAATCTAGATAGTCCCTCACACACTATTATTCAAAAGCATATGCTATTGTTTTTTTATTTTGTTGATTCAAATAAAATATTAAAATATTAAAAAATTGGTCATGCTTTAAATTCTGAAGTGTGATGGTATGGTTGCAGTAGTATTAAAGTTTAACCGGCACATTGCCATAATCTATTACCAGAAATTAATTCAAAGAAGGAAAATATTAATCCAATTGTAAAATACATTTTCTTTGCAAAAGTTTAATCTAAAGGATTTTACACTTTTCTATAGCCTCTGACAAACACTCCTCCGTTTTCTCGTATTTTTATTCTAATTCGATTATTAACTTATACTCCGCACGTTATTCTAAAACTAAACTTATTGTTAAATTTGACTAGAGAAGACATTATTACTAATAACTAAAGACAAACACAGTTTATTAAAATATCCGCAAGCGTCGAGAATCGGACGCACGCACCGCAGGCTTACAAGTCGAGCGCCTAATCCCCATAGCTACGATGCCACGCTGAGTGCGGTATCATAAATGCTTGACCGCATTCATCCGATACTTTAGAAATGAGGAAAAAAGGTTTTTGAAGCTCCATTTGTTATATATGTTTTTTTTAAACGTACTTACGCGATTTAAATTTAAATCGATATGTAAGAAAAACTCTTTTCAAATTTTTAAGACACCAAATGTTTTTAATTTTTTCAGAAAAAAATGAAATTTTTTAAAGTTTGCAATTCGGTGATTTTTTTTAGTTTTTTCTTTTTAAATTGAAGTATAATTAAGCATAATAACATTAATGTACTTTTTTGTACTCATCTCGGTATTACCCGTTTACCTGTCGAAGGCTTTACAAGGTCCCCTCAAGAAAATAATTAATTCACAGAAATTATTTTTTAAATATATCTTTATGAACAAAGCTTTTTATCTAGTTTAACTAAAAAATATAGTGTTAAAAAGTGAGTATATAATTAATGTAAGACAAGTAGTATACGACAATAACCTGTCAAGGGCCAGCAGTGGGAAAGCCTAGATTCTTCCAGCTAGGAAGTCTAGCTACGGCCTCGTGAGAGCCAATATTTAGTTTAGGCATAAAGAGGCAATTTCTACCCGGGAAGTGGCTAGAACATGTATTTATTGGATCATGTCTTAGACCCCACCGACCTTCGTTATACTTCAGTTAAACATATTATAAGGGCCTATTTGAAATAAAACTTGTAAAACTAAGAGCAGAACTATTTTTTAAACTTTTGTAGGTTATTAAAACTTGGATTAAAACTTACTTCATTTCTCCGAATTTCTTACTAACCAAAAATTTTTACTTAAAGTCGCAGGGGTTCAAGCATTCTATGATAATCTGTGACGAAGAAGGACAGGGATGAAAAAGGTGCTCAAAATAGTATGATGTAGTTTTTGAACAGCCCCGAAGAGCTATTCTAAAATTCTATCACATAACCTTGATGATTGTCGACCACCGATCGCCCAGCTACGCACTACATTGAACTCGGGGCAAACTAGTTTCTGAGTCGACAAGACTCGTTTGTCGAAGATACCGTTTCTGCTTTAGTAGTTATATAACGCGTGGTTTTGTAAGGCATAACGGTGAAGATAAAAGATAATCCAATGGTGCGACTGACACGCTCCGGTACGATACCAGGCAACGAGAATACTGCCTGCTTCTACAAAAATTGCCGGCTATAACGATAGACATAGCCTAGTAGAAAAGCTTGACATCGAAAGCGTGTCTTGCGACGTCACCTGCGTCGTAACTAAAATTAGTTGTTGCCAATTTTTGACGGCACTGAAAAAGGGATTGGCAGTTTGTATTAGTCAGGACGACAACCATATCGGATAAAACGGAGTAACCTACATTCAAAATTCGCCGAAAAACATTATAAAATTAAAACTTCATGCAACCTGAGTGCATTTTTATGGCATTATTTCCTTCGGTATTCCCTCGCAAGAAAATAAAATCGAGGAAGAGGTGAATTTAAATTATATTCCTAAATTATCTTCCATTCATTGAAGAATTTTGTTCATACTTTATTAAATATAAATTGAGCCTGAGTTCTTTGAAGAATAGCCTGTCACTCAAATGTTGAAAGTAGGAAAAAAGTAGCGAAGACATTCCGCTGTTTTTGCAACTACATGCGGTGTATTTAATTTTATACTTTGAAAAAAAGAATTCGTGGATTGCAAATAAAATATATCTTTGATTTCCCTTCCTTCTGTTTTTGATGCAAAGAAATATTGCCTTATTTCAATAATTTAGACTCTTTGAAGAAGAATTAACAAGTGTAAAGGAGGAGGGTCAACAAGGAAACCATGTTCGATGTTCATGCAATTAATGAATATTATAATCTTTTCTATGAAGTTTACATTTCACAAAATAAATCAGAGAATCTACAACTTTACATAAAGATTTTTCCCGAAAAGTAAATATTTTCGGAGATAAATTAGTTAGAAGAGTGGAACAAAAATCTAATATTTTGTTTTAATTCTTTCGTTTAATTTAACCAAAACATTATTTAATAATCTAAAACTTAAAATGCTTAAATTTGTTGAATAATAAAGGGAAAAAATGTATATTTTAACAACGATATTTATTCTTGATCTAGCAAAAAATATTGTCAGAAATGAACCAACGATATGGGTAAAATGATTGAAGCAGGGATTTTCAACAGAATTTATTATAACTATTATTATTATTAATGAATCAAATGAATAAATCGTTCAAAAAAATATATAGCTGAATGAAGAATATTGGAAGTCTGAATATTACGCTAATATTAAAATTAAGCAGATTATAAGGGTCTAAACGGAGAAAGGCATGAATAAAGCATGCCATTTTCTATTAAATGCAAAAGGATTTTATATCGTGGTCCTATGTTTTTGATATCCGAATCCTCAAGCATTCGCCTTTTTCATAATTATGAAATTTTCGTGTGGAAAGGATAACCCACTGTTCAAGGCTAATATGATAGATGCCTCTGGCTGAGTCCTTATTTTCCTGAGAAAATTATGATATATCCAAAAGCAATTAATCCATTTTCTACCAAAACTTATAGCGCA